>NW_007729020.1:134035-136678 GCF_000696425.1 Galeopterus variegatus
GGATGATTAGATAAAGAAAATGTGGTGTGTGTGTGTGTGTGTGTGTGTGTGTGTGTGTGTGCGGGCGCGCGCGCTACACTTACATTTACATTTACTGCATGCCAGATTCTGTCCTATGTTTTACTCATTCAATTATGGAGCAGCACCATGGGGTAGGTATTGTCATTCCCACTGAAGAGATGGGCAAGCAAGACATGGTAACAAAATCCTTTCAGAATTTTTCCTTGGTGCCTGGCTTTAAAGTTTGGACTCTTAATCATTATGATATGTTGCCTCAGCAGAGCTGGTACTAAATAAATGAATACTTAAATGAATAATACAGGAGAAGATGGGACGAAATAAATACAATAAGAGATGAAGGAAAGAAAGAAAGACGACAGCAAGGCAGTCAGTCAGAAAGTGGGGCAGAGAGGAAAGGTTGGTATATTTCAGTTGTAATGAATGACATAATACAAATAAAATTATATGATTTTTATCTATAAGAATGGCTTATTTAATATTATTCTGAGTGTGTAAATTAATAAATATACATGCAATAGTGGCATAAATGTAATAACTTTAAGCACAAAAAGTAAATTATTAAATGAAATAATATCTATGGCAATTATATATTTTATTCATTTAACACTTTATGTGAATAAAGAGCTATTTCACGTATTGATTCACTTTTTAGTGCACCCTCCATCTTCACAAATCCTGTGGATGCAGGCAGTGCGTGTAGTATTGTGATTATCTGCTAAATGAGACTAGTCTTAGTAGATGAAGTGAGTCTTCCAAAAACAGCTAGGTAGCAAAATAAAGACTAGTAGTGTTAGACCTAATTCCAAAATCAGGAAAACATTGTTTTTATCTTTTCTCTAGCACTTAATAGCTGCATTTGGGGGCAAGTTAAGTAACCCCTCCACTTTCTGTGTTCTTCATCCTATGGGATGGATCGTAGTATTTTTTTCTAAACTCTAGACCCATGTATTNTATTTAGATTAAAAAGGTACTCCTAAATTTTATAACTTTAAAAAATAAACTTGAATTTGCTATTTTCTCAAAAAATATATTATTATTTTGTTTGATTGAATTAGAAGTTTAACATTTTATATAAGAATACTGTATCTAGGGGCCGGCCCGGTGGTGCACTCGGTAGAGTGTGGTGCTTGGGAGTGCGGCGGCGCTCCCGCCGAGGGTTCGGATCCCATATAGAGACCGTTCCGCTCACTGGTTGAGTGCGGTGCGGGTGCGACACTGAGGGCTGTAATCCCATTGCCGGTCGTGGTACGGGCGCGACACTGAGGGTTGCGATCCCGTTACCGGTCATGAAAAAAGACAAAAAGGAAAAAAAAAAAGAATACTGTATCTAGATTGATCATATGCAAAAACTTCAAATATGGACCAACTCTACTATAAATGCAAAGAGATTGATATTTGATGAGTTCATGTAAACCTTTAAAACTAATGAGGCTATCTCTTCATTGCATGGCTGTAACCAGCACACCAATATAAAAATACTAAGTTCCAAAATAATTTCAGAGGAAGGCATTTACTTTAAAACCAGTAAAATTCTTCTCTAAAACCCAGCCTGACATCCTATGGTGAACACCGGCTGATATTTCAGGTATGAGATTAACAATTACTTCCTCTAGGAAACCCTCCCTGAATCTAATCACAGCAGGCGTGTTCCACAGGATAAGAACTCCTGCTAGGTGTGTCCATAGCATTTTGTCTTGTCCTATCAACTGTTTAATTACAGATGATATTTTAAATTTAACTATGGAATTACACGTACCATGTTGACAATCCTATTGACACATAAATGGCTACAAATACAAAATTAAATGTATTGCCAGTTTGCCTTAGGCTATATTCCATGGTAGTCATGTAGGGGAATTCCAGTTTCCAGTTCTGTACTCACAAAGAAACTCTAATTGAATCAGATCAAACAATAGCTGCAGTCTACCACGTAGAACCAAATATATTCATTTTATGTGAAGCATTTTCCCATTATATCAGACAGCTCCTCTTCTACATTACTGCAGTAGTGAGCTACATTGGTAATCATATACCACATTTATTATTATTGTTATTAGTTTTCGTGTCTGACTCTGACTTTGCTTCCACAGACCTTGGGTTATTAGACATTTTAGCAGGTGGCATTCATTATTTTATTCATCTTGACTTATTCATATCTATCACAGTTCCAAATGCTGACAAGGATGAGGAGAAAGGGGAACTGTCATGTGTTATTGGTGGGAATGTAAATTAGTACAGCCATAATGGAAAACAGTATGGAGATTTCTCAAACTACATATAGATTTACCATATGATCCAACAATTCCATGACTGTGTATATACCTTACCAAAGGAATGGAAATCAACAAGGTAAATGGATACCTGTACTTTCAATTTTATTGCAGCTCTAATTACAATACCCAAGAGTTGGAGCCAACTTAAATGTCCTTTAATGGATGATTAGATAAAGAAAATGTGGTGTGTGTGTGTGTGTGTGTGTGTGTGTGTGTGTGTGTGTGTGTGTGTGTGTGTGCGGGCGCGCGCGCGCGAATTAATTTATTTATTTTTAGCTCCCACCAATAAGTGAGAACATGTGGTATTTCTTTTTCTCTGCCTGACTCGTTTCACTTAATATTATTCTCT
>NW_007729020.1:137678-141206 GCF_000696425.1 Galeopterus variegatus
TGGCAGAAGAAATGTCTAAGCGCGACTGTGTTCTTCATCCTATGGGATGGATCGTAGTATTTTTTTCTAAACTCTAGACCCATGTATTGAATTTTCCTACTTCAGGTATTTATTCACATGGATAGCATGCGGCACAACTTCAACCATCCCAAATGGCACTGTATTCTTCCCTTTCAAACTTTTTTTCTTCTATGTTGCCTGCCATAGAAATGGCCACCTATGTGCTCTAGTAAGAAACCTGAGTTATTCTTGACTTCTTTTCCCTCACCCATTACTAAGTTCCATTGGATTTTGCCTCCAACATCTCTCACATCTGTCCAGTGTAAGCTACTGTCATAAATAGTCATGACTCAAGCACAGCCATCTCTGCTTGCTTCTTGGACCTCATACCAACCTCCAACTTAACTCTCAGTGATCCAATCACTTGTGTCTTCCTTCCATTTTTTGGACACTGTATGTTCTTTCCTATCTCAGGTGTTTTGCTGTCGCCACTCCATCTGGCAGCACCTTTTTCTAGGTGTTTATTGTTTAGGTTTGCTCAGATATTATCGGTCAAGGAGGCAACACCAGACCACATTCCTTAAAATATCACACGTCTTCTCTTTCTTTCCTGACACTTTTTATTAAGTAAAATTATTTTTATTGTCTTTATGGAATATATCATTATTTGAAGTAAACTTGTTTGTTTGGGTACTTAATTAGTGATTTCTGCTTAATTGCACTATAAAAACTTTCATAAAAGTAATGATTGCTATAGTCCTTCAGTGCCTAAAACAGTTTTTGGCACAAGTTGGCACCCAATAGATATTTACTCATTTCTATACTAGTCTCTAGCCTGCACTCCAAACTGGTCTCCATGCCTGTCCCACTCCATCCTACACGCTAAGAGTAGCTTTCAAGCTACATTCCACTTTATACCTTAACATCATTAAAGTGTTTTTTTATTTTTCTTACAAACTTTCCAAATGGCTTAAAATAGCCAAGAGGATCCTGTGCCTGTCTCTCTAAGACAATGCAATATATGCCTGCCAGAAATCCCTTCCCAGTTACCTTGGCCTATTTATGTTCCTCCAGTATGTCCCATTTTTTCTACCTCTAAGTTTTTACACCTGTTCTTCCTTCTGCCTAGAAAATTATTTCCAACTCTAGCTGCTTTAGGTAATCATTTGCTTATCATTTACAACATAATTTTAACTATGAATTTCACATGGAAGTATTCCATTCTCTGATGGGTTAGATCCTTATGTGTAATGCTCCCATAGCTCACTCTGCTTTCATGCTTATTTTATGTCTTTATTCTAAAACCATAACTTAATGATGTCCTATCTACTACTGTGTCCTTGGTAGTCCCACACCCTGTATTATTACATTCTCCCACGTGTTATTGAATAGATGGGTGGTAGATAAAACATGTGGCTGAATAAGAATGACAGAGAGAAGGAGTTAAATGGAAAGACCGATGAGATGGTGATGGTATCCCCAAAACTTCAGAGTTGAAGAGGCGTGTAAAACCAGTGACAGAGACCAGGGAGAAGGGGAGAAAACAATGGATGTGAACATGCAAGCATCTGTTCTTTCCTTTCTTGATTTCTTATATCATCTCTTTTGGTAAGTTAAGGTACGATAATATTGGTGATTAGCGTCAGGCACAATTCTAACCCCTTTTTACACACTATCACATTTAATTCTCAGTGTGAAACTGTGGGGTAAGGTCTATTTAACACCTTCACCAAAGCACAGAGAGCTTTAGTAACTTTCCCAAGGAAATAGTCCTAGTAAGTGGTTGAAACAGGATTTAAACCCCCAAACATGTTCCTTTGTATACTCCCTGTGGCAGCAATATATAAATATATATATAACGTTATCAAATCAAGTGATAAAACAGGATTTTCTTTTTGAATGCTGTGAGTAAGGAATNATAAATATACATGCAATAGTGGCATAAATGTAATAACTTTAAGCACAAAAAGTAAATTATTGAATGAAATAATATCTATGGCAATTATATATTTTATTCATTTAACACTTTATGTGAATAAAGAGCTATTTCATGTATTGATTCACTTTTTAGTGCACCCTCCATCTTCACAAATCCTGTGGATGCAGGCAGTGCGTGTAGTATTGTGATTATCTGCTAAATGAGACTAGTCTTAGTAGATGAAGTGAGTCTTCCAAAAACAGCTAGGTAGCAAAATAAAGACTAGTAGTGTTAGACCTAATTCCAAAATCAGGAAAACATTGTTTTTATCTTTTCTCTACCACTTAATAGCTGCATTTGGGGGCAAGTTAAGTAACCCCTCCACTTTCTGTGTTCTTCATCCTATGGGATGGATCGTAGTATTTTTTTCTAAACTCTAGACCCATGTATTGAATTTTCCTACTTCAGGTATTTATTCACATGGATAGCATGCGGCACAACTTCAACCATCCCAAATGGCACTGTATTCTTCCCTTTCAAACTTTTTTTCTTCTATGTTGCCTGCCATAGAAATGGCCACCTATGTGCTCTAGTAAGAAACCTGAGTTATTCTTGACTTCTTTTCCCTCACCCATTACTAAGTTCCATTGGATTTTGCCTCCAACATCTCTCACATCTGTCCAGTGTAAGC
Source organism: Galeopterus variegatus (assembly GCF_000696425.1). Lineage (NCBI taxonomy): Eukaryota > Metazoa > Chordata > Mammalia > Dermoptera > Cynocephalidae > Galeopterus > Galeopterus variegatus. The sequence continues at coordinate 140,288 of NW_007729020.1, forward strand.
TACTGTCATAAATAGTCATGACTCAAGCACAGCCATCTCTGCTTGCTTCTTGGACCTCATACCAACCTCCAACTTAACTCTCAGTGATCCAATCACTTGTGTCTTCCTTCCATTTTTTGGACACTGTATGTTCTTTCCTATCTCAGGTGTTTTGCTGTCGCCACTCCATCTGGCAGCACCTTTTTCTAGGTGTTTATTGTTTAGGTTTGCTCAGATATTATCGGTCAAGGAGGCAACACCAGACCACATTCCTTAAAATATCACACGTCTTCTCTTTCTTTCCTGACACTTTTTATTAAGTAAAATTATTTTTATTGTCTTTATGGAATATATCATTATTTGAAGTAAACTTGTTTGTTTGGGTACTTAATTAGTGATTTCTGCTTAATTGCACTATAAAAACTTTCATAAAAGTAATGATTGCTATAGTCCTTCAGTGCCTAAAACAGTTTTTGGCACAAGTTGGCACCCAATAGATATTTACTCATTTCTATACTAGTCTCTAGCCTGCACTCCAAACTGGTCTCCATGCCTGTCCCACTCCATCCTACACGCTAAGAGTAGCTTTCAAGCTACATTCCACTTTATACCTTAACATCATTAAAGTGTTTTTTTATTTTTCTTACAAACTTTCCAAATGGCTTAAAATAGCCAAGAGGACCCTGTGCCTGTCTCTCTAAGACAATGCAATATATGCCTGCCAGAAATCCCTTCCCAGTTACCTTGGCCTATTTATGTTCCTCCAGTATGTCCCATTTTTTCTACCTCTAAGTTTTTACACCTGTTCTTCCTTCTGCCTAGAAAATTATTTCCAACTCTAGCTGCTTTAGGTAATCATTTGCTTATCATTTACAACATAATTTTAACTATGAATTTCACATGGAAGTATTCCATTCTCTGATGGGTTAGATCCTTATGT
>NW_007729020.1:142026-145047 GCF_000696425.1 Galeopterus variegatus
AATTTTAACTATGAATTTCACATGGAAGTATTCCATTCTCTGATGGGTTAGATCCTTATGTTTAATGCTCCCATAGCTCACTCTGCTTTCATGCTTATTTTATGTCTTTATTCTAAACCATAAATTAATGATGTCCTATCTATTACTGTGTCCTTGGTAGTCCCACACCCTGTATTATTGCAATCTCTCACGTGTTATTGAATAGATGGGTGGTAGATAAAACATGTGGTTGAATAAGAATGACAGAAAGAATGGGATAAATGGAAAGACCGACAAGATGGTGATGGTATCCCCAAAACTTCAGAGTTGAAGAGGCGTGTAAAACCAGTGACAGAGACCAGGGAGAAGGGGAGAAAACAATGGATGTGAACATGCAAGCATCTGTTCTTTCCTTTCTTGATTTCTTATATCATCTCCTTTGGTAAGTTAAGGTACAATAATATTGGTGATTAGCGTCAGTCACAATTCTAACCCCTTTTTACACACTATCACATTTAATTCTCAGTGTGAAACTGTGGAGTAAGGTCTATTTATGCCTTCACCAAAGCACAGAGAGCTGTAGTAACTTTCCCAAGGAAATAGTTCTAGTAAGTGGTTGAAACAGGATTTAAACCCCCAAACATGTTCCTTTGTATACTGCCTCTTCTGCTACTGTTTACAAAATTCTAATTATACAAGTTGTGCTATTTCCATGTTTTGTTCTCAACTTGTGTATATGTACACACATGTTTATACCACTCCCTCACCCCCACACACAATTAACTAGTGGCAGCAATATATAAATATATATATAACGTTATCAAATCAAGTGATAAAACAGGATTTTCTTTTTGAATGCTGTGAGTAAGGAATACAAAAGATAGTGAGATGTTTGAGCGTCCCAGCATATGAGCTAACGTTGTCCTTGTTTAGATAGATTCGTGCACTTTTGTCACACGTTTAATTTTATTACTGATATCATATATATCTTTAATAAGTATTAAAAAGTTTTTTTTTCTGTTTTATTCTACATATAATTAATGACCCAGATTCCTTGTAAATTCAGGGAAAAATGGGAGGGGGGGTGTGGTAATAATAGAGATTTAAAAAAAAATTTCTTGTCCTTCATTTGGAAAATTAAATTGGAAATATGCAAGCATTGTGATACTTAAAAAATGAGAAAGAGTTAAATTAATGAATCATACTGAAAACATACACAATATATGTTCTCTGTGTTTCTTGTAAGGACATTTTATGTGTTGTTATTATACAAATAAAACAAATTGTGATTAATGATCACCTTTCCTACATTTCTAAATTGGAATGAGTGATCAAGAAGTAGAAGTAGAATTATTTTGATGACAAGTAAAAAATTATATTTCCTAGGTCCACAGTGTTTATTCATTGCTCTAAATGTCTTAATAGTAAGCCAACACAATTTCTTTTATTTTATTTTGTTTTCCAGGTAGTGTTTCCTCCTTTGATAATCAGTCATTCCTATGGACCTTATTCAATATCACAAAGAGAATATGAAACATTTTTGAACTTACTCTTTTTATGGTAAATTTCTTTCAAATAATGCACAATAAAAAAAAAAGAAAGAAAGAAATAGTCTCATGACTTTGGACAAAGATAGCCCAAGTCTTTAAATTATTAGATTAATAAATATTTTTTAAGTTAAATAGATTCATGAGTCATCTGCTAACATCCCATGATAGTCCTTGAGATATGCTGATGTTCTGGTAGATAATAAAATCTTATCAGATAGTTGGACACTAAGGGATTTAAGGAGATGGTCCCATTTACCTGTGACTTGGTGCCAGGCCCACAATTACCAGGAGTTTATCAATGGTTGATAACATATAAGTTATTATAAAGATAATAAAAGAAATAAGATAACTCTACTACTCAACATCCTAAAGTTGTTAACATAGACGGACTATAGAGAATTATAGTATAGATTAACATCATATATACCAAACTATTTTAAAATCAAGAAAGTGTATTTTCTTTCTGTTTGTTTGTTTGTTTGTTTGTGACCAGTAAGAGAATCGCAACCCTTGGTTTTGTGTCGCCCACACCGTGCCCAGCCAGTGAGCGCACCGGCCATCCCTATATAGGATCCGAACCCACAGCAGGAGCACCGCACTCTCCCAAGTGAGCCACTGGGTTGACCCAAGAAAGTGTATTTTTTCGAACAAAAATATAATATAGAAAAAATTACAATAAAAGTGGTGTCTGAACACCAGCTATTTGAATGTTTAGATTTTTACAAAAAAATTAGGCCTCAGATCTTTTATGTGGTTTGGTAAATTTTTTATTGTGCTCATATGTATTTTCTTATGTTAAATTTGCAATACCTGGAACACAATATTTCACCATGTCCAATTTATTAAAAAGTTTTAAAAAGTGCAGTAGAAATAGTACAGGCTCAAAAGACAGGCAAAATTGGATGTGAATTCCTGCTCTATCATAAGCAGCTACTGCACATCAGGGTGAAAGATAAATGTATTGGGATATGTTCATATGATGGAGTAGTACATAGCAATAACAGTGAACAAACTACAGCTTTAAGCAACATGTGCATAAATATCACAAAACGAGGAGCATGAAAGAATCTATATTTAAAAAATTCATCTATATACAGTTAAAACTGGTAAAACCAGTTGTCTGAAGTCATGAAAGTGGTTTAGTTTTGAAGTTGCTAGTGGTTGGGAATGGGAAATATTAGGGGGTATAAGAAATTTTGGGCAATTTGGTATCATTCTATTTATTGATCTGGTATATATCAAATTGTATATTTACAATTTTTAAACTTTCTTATGTAAATTATACTAAAATAAAACATTCATTTAAAAATATATAATAAAAACTTTATGTAAATGAAAAGTTGTTATACCTATATTGTTAAAAATTCTGAAATTTAAACTGATTGCCTTAATTAATATAATGACCATGAATAAGACAATTACACTTACCAACTTGTCTCCATCTTGATCTTTACAAAAATAAATATATATTATAAAATAAATAAAATACAGG
>NW_007729020.1:146838-147335 GCF_000696425.1 Galeopterus variegatus
TTTGTTTGTTTTGTTTTTTAACAATAATCAGAATTGACAGCCTGGTCCACCTTTTAAGATAATGCGGCATGCAGCCTTGTTAATATGACCCATTGAAATAAATGAAAAATGTATTAGTGACCCAGTATAATGGTTGGCAGCAGCACTTTATCAGGCTTTAATTTGTACTTCACTGTAATATCACTTCTCAACTCTGATATAAACATTAACTAGAGCTGGCCTATTAATAGCATACCAGGATCTGGGGCAGGGGCAAAGGAGTGTACTTGGAGTGAACCAGAACATGACCTTAATTGTTAATGAAATGCAGCAGTTCTATGAAAAGGCAAAAGCACAAAATGAACACAATAACTGTTTCAGAGGAAACCTGCATAATGCAAAAGTTTACAATTATAAAATATGCCACACAGAAAAGCACTCCTTGATTCATATTTTTAGGTTGTATAAGCCCTGATGGTCCTTTAAATTACCAGTAGACAAAATAAGAGAACGTAATA
>NW_007729020.1:147851-173604 GCF_000696425.1 Galeopterus variegatus
CAGTTTTCTACAAGTTAGGTATAGTAATGGCAGGCTATTAAGATGAAAAGTAATATGCAATTGTTGGTGCTTGGTTTTGACATGCAATTTTAACCAAATATTCTTGGTTTATTTTTTGTTTGGTTTTGTTTTGTTTTGTTTTGTTTTAAGAAACAGAACATATTACATCTTTCCACAATTTCCCTATCCCTTTGCTAGTACAGAATGTAAACATAAGTAGCAATTCTGAACAATTTCTTGATGCTCTGTTCTTATTTTTAGGTTAATTTTCTTTTTATAGAGTTTAACATACTGAACTTAGGAGTTCAGGAGACAACGCTATTTCAAAGTAACAAGGCTGTATCATGCAATATATCTCAAACCCTTTCCCCCCCCCCAGTTTTCTAATGCATAGTTACACCTATAAAATTATAAATTTGTAAAAGCATTCTGAGGTCATGAGATTTAAATAAAATAGAGAGAAAAGAAAAATAAAATGACTGTGTACTCATGAAAACTTAAAAAGATGCATAGATATATATTATTGCTAAGGATCACAAAGAAATTAAATGAGATGTATAGTCCTGAATAATAATATGATTTTTAAGCTAAGGAGAAAAAATGATGGAGGAAATGTGAAAAACAACTCCCACACCATACAGTTCATCCATTTACAGAGTACAGTTCAACAACTTTTTGGACAATCATAGAGTTGTGCAACCATCACCAAGATTTAATTTTAGAACATTTTTTTAACTTCCAATATAAGCCCTATACCCGTTAGCAGTCACTCTCCACCTCGCCCCTTACCTCTTCAACCTAATAAGCTGCTGATATATTTTCTATATTTACAGGTTTGCCTACTTTAGACATTTCATATAAATCTAACCACACGATATATGGCCTTCTGTGTCTGGTTTCTTAAACTTAGTATACTGTTTTCAAGATTTATTTATATTGTAGCATGTATCAGTATTTTAGTACTTTTTATTATAGAATAATATTTCATTGCTTTAATATACCAGATTTGTTTGTTTATTCACCAGATGAGGAACATTTGGATTGTTTTCAATTTTTCTCTTATTATTAATAATACTGCTATGAAATTTTGTGTACAAGTTTTTGTGTGAACAAACAAAAATGCTTTTATTTTTCTTAGTTATATACCTAGGAGTTGAATTGCTGAGCCATTTGGTAACTCTGTTTTTAAGCCAATCAGATTTTGAGGAATGCTACTGCTGTGGATCAATTGATTTGTGTTCCCCAGAGCTCTTATATTACAAGCTTAATTCCCACTGTAACTGTTGAGGGTGGGCAATCCTATTATGGTAATTGAAAGGTAGCTCCTTAGATGTGATTACATTGTAGGACCATGCTGCAGTGAATGGATTTATAATGTGGTCAGAAGTGTTGTTCTGAGGGCTTTAGAAGTATAGCACATGAGAGTCTCTGTCTCTCTGCTCCACCATTTTCTGCCATGTGAGTTCTCTATAATGTTTTAAAGACACCACCAAAGAAAGTCACCTCACTGGATGTGTTTCCATGGACTGTGAATTTCCCAGCTCTGAAACTGTAAGCAATAAATTTTGTTTTCTTACAAATTACCCAGTTTCAGATATTTTGTTATAAAGCAGCAGAAATGGACTAATACAGAAAATTGGTTCTGAGAGTGGAATGTTGTTTATAACAAATATTTGAAAATATGGAAATAGTTTTGGAACTGGGTGTTGAGGACAGGCTGGAGGAATTTGGAGGAACAGGCTAGAAAAAGCCTAGATGCTGGTGAAAGTTTGGAAGATAAAAGAACCAGGGAAAGTTTGGAATGTTTTAGAGATCGGTTAATGGTAATGACCAGAATGCTTATGGAAATATGGACTGTAAAGGCCATTCTAAGCAGATCTCAGATACAACAAAGAAGGGGCTTATTGGAAACTGGGGCAATGATCACCCTTGCTATGATCTGGCAAGGAATCTGGCTGTATTCTGTTCATACCCCAAATTTTTATAGAATGTGAAACTTAAAGGTGCTGATGTAGAGTATTTGGCAGAAGAAATGTCTAAGCAACAAAGACTTTAAGAAGCCACATGGCTACTTGAAATAGCCTACACTGAGTTATGGCATAAAAGGCATGGCATAAAGTGAGAATGTGTAACTAAAAGGGAAGAAGAGCATAAAGATTTGGAAAATTTGCAGCCTGGCCATGTGGTAGAGAAGCAGAGAGCATTTTCAAGAGAAAAATGCAATTATGCTCAGAAGATTAGTATAAAGAAAGGGCTTATGAAGAGAAGGGGGAAAAAAGGCCCTGAAGGTATTGCAGATGCCTCTGGGGCCAACCATTCCATTACAGGCCCAGAGGACTAGGAAGATAGAATGGTCCTGGGGAACAGGACTGAGGCACCCTCCACAGATTTACTGGCCAGGGCCATTTCTGGAAGCTACTTCCAGCAGCAGTACCCTGGCTGATTTGGCTACTCCAGCCTTGGCTAAATTGGCCCCAGGTGTGGCTGGACCTGCAGCTTTGGAAAATACAAGCTGGAAGCCTTGGAGGCATCCACATGGTGTTAGGTCTACATGCTTGCAAAATGCCAGAGCTGTGGGGGATTGGGAGCCTCCACTCTGATTTCAAAGGATATATGGAAAAGCCTCAGGACCCAGGAAGAGATGTGACACGGGCAGAGTCATCAAAGACAGCCTTTGCTAGAGCAATGCTGAGCGGAAACATAGAGTTGGTGCCTGTCTTGGAGACTTGCCAGCAGGACCACCATGGAGACACTAGAATTGTGGAGCTATTAGTGTGCAATTCCAGCCTGTGAGAGCTAAAGCACTGCCTGAGAACAGGAAAGCCAAGAAGAGGAGCTGCCCAAGGACTTGGGGACCCAATCCCCACACTAGTGTGCAGAGGACATTGAACATGGAGGCAAGGTACATGATTCACCAGGTTTGAGATTTAATGCCTGCTCTGCTAGGTTTTGAACTTGATTAGGACCTGTAACCCCATTCTTTTGACCTATTTCTCCCTTTGTGAATGGGAATATATACCCTATGTTTGTCCCAACCAGCCTGTGAGAGCTAAAGCACTGCCTGAGAACAGGAAAGCCAAGAAGAGGAGCTGCCCAAGGACTTGGGGACCCAATCCCCACACTAGTGTGCAGAGGACATTGAACATGGAGGCAAGGTACATGATTCACCAGGTTTGAGATTTAATGCCTGCTCTGCTAGGTTTTGAACTTGATTAGGACCTGTAACCCCATTCTTTTGACCTATTTCTCCCTTTGTGAATGGGAATATATACCTTATGTTTGTCCCAACATTGTATCTTGGAAGTAGATAACTTGTTTTGATTTCACAGATGGGACTTTGAACTTTGGACTTTTGAGTTGAAATAAGTTAAGACTTTGTGGATGGAATGAATGTATTTACCTGTGAGAAAGATGAACTTTGGGAGCTAGGGGAGGAATGAATTGTGTCTCCCAAAGTTTATACATTAGAAGCTTAATTCCCACTGTAGCTGTTGAGGGTCAGAAATCCTACTGTGGCAATTGAAAGGTGGGACCTTGCAGGGGTGATTAGATTGTAGGAACATGCCATAATGAATAGATTTTTAAAGGCGGTCAGGGGTGTGGTTCTGAGGGCTTTAAAATGATAGCACATGAGAGTCTCTCTCTTTCTGCTCTGCTATTTTTCTGCCATATGAGACCCCTGCATTGCTGTAAAGCCACCACCAAAGAAGACCCTCATCAGATGTATTCCCCAGACTTTGGACTTCCCAGTGTCTGAAACTGTAAGCAATAAATTCTGCTTTTGCAAATTACCCAGTTCTAGGTATTTTGTTATAAGCAACAGAAGCATACTAATACAGCTACGTACCAAAATAAAACCCAGGAACACCAGACCAGTTTATAGATGCCTCCAGGAAGGCAGAACACATCCGCTCCACTGTCTTCTTAACTTGGTTATAGTGTTATGGGACGTGTGCATGGCAGTGAAAAGTAGGGTGCAGTGATGCATAGAAGATAGGGGTCGAAGTTAGGAGAACTCTCAGGCCAGATATCCAAAGCCTCCTGTGCTGAGGTATTGCTCCTTTTACCACCAAACTATTAAAATTTTTATCCCCAGGCTCTTATTGGGTTGTATGCAAAAAGATATGACTTAAATTTCTGGAATAAAAGCTTCCCTCACATTGGTCCCTGGTCCAAAGACCAGATTTCCCAAAACAATAAAAACAGAACATATGGTTTACCATATGGGCTAACAGTGGGACAGAATATTTTAAATCATATTTTTTAAAAATTTGGAGACATAGTTTTCCTGTGTTTCCAGTCTTACCTGTGTCCAGCCCTCTCCATGAACCTGTGCTTGTCACTGTATGCTCTGGATTCTTAGGCTCCGTTTAAGTTATGCCATTTGCTTGGAATGTCTGTCCCCTTTATGAACACTTTTCAAACTTCCCATTTTTTAAGTGCCATATCAAATCTCATTCTTTCAGAAGCTCTCCTAAAACCTGTGTGTTATTTCTCTCTAGAGTCTCGTCTATTCTGTTTATTCTGTATTTCTTTCCCTGTGTACTTGTGACTTATCTAGCAGATCACAAGCTTCTAGAGGACAGATAATATATTACATGATTATATATCCTTCGTATGCCAAGAAGAGTACTTTGCACTTACCTTGATGTTCAGTAAGTGTGTAGAACTCTAAATCTCTGTGTGACGTACTGTGTTCCAAGGGTAATAGCCAGGGATACACTACCTTAGTTCACATCCAAAAATGAAACATAACTTTTACAAACCCTCTGAGGGTGTATCTCTAGAGGGCAGCAGATTGAGGTGAGACATAAAGTCAAATATCATCTTTCAGGTGAGGGCAAGGAAAAAATATGGTTTATTCTGAAGAGCATACCACCCACAGAAATTTTGATAATTTTCCAGCAGTAAAAATGCTGAGTTTTAGTAATTATTATTCCAACTGTTTAGGTTATCAAGAATTTGATTCTATTGCCTTGATGTAATCTTAGATATCTGAGTAGAATATATAAATTCTTCAATAAACAGAGATTATTAGTGAAAACATAAAATCATAGCAAAGATGCAATAATGTAACCCAAACTTCAATTCAAGCATAGTTCAAAACCCAATTATATCTTCAATTAAGAATATGTATGGCAAATTTTCAATTAAAAGTAAAATAAAAAGTACTAAGCATATGAATTTTAATTCAACTTTGAATTCATTTTGGTAGAAAAATCCACTTTTGTCAATACTTGATAATCTCATAGAAAGGTTTATTTTATTTCTTAGCTTTTAATTAAATTATATAGGAAGAAATTTAAATATACCAAATGCCTGTCAAGTGAATATTAAGTATCTGAGTACTTAATAATATTAAATTAGTGGAGGTTTATGACTTTTTATCAGAATTATGTTTTTCAGCCCTTCCTCTATATGATATTATATGTCATTCGAATTTTTAAATCATATAGCATTATGAGTTTTATTAACTAAAATACAACTTCTCAGAATAGCTTTACAAGTGTCTATTATAGTTTAAATATTCCTTGAGATCCATTTACCTGAACTTTTAGGAACAGCAGTGTTGATGACCGAGGAGGTGAGATGAGGGAGAGGGACCTCTCCTGACGGTCCCTGTCATGTGGAGGAACCCCATTAGTTAGCACATAACTATGCTGATTTCTCTCTGTCCTCTTACATTTTTCTTTAGTGAAAGGGCTAGAATTAATTGACAGTTTAATTTGGAAAGAAAAAAAAAAAAACTGGGTTTGTTCTGCTGTTCAGTTCCTTTTTTTTTTTTTTTTTCCTTTTTAAAGATGATTATTCTTTGCTCTTGATGACTTAGGTTTTACAGGTTGGGATCACGGCACATGGCTTAACATCAGACATTAGTAAACAAGAGTGTTTTTGTTTGTTTTTTGTAAAGGCTTAGATTGAATTATGTAAATTACTTTTAGGTTATCAACAGCCTTAAATCAAACGTGTGATTTTTTTTTTTTTTTTTTCCCTACTTGGCTGGTCCTCGCAGCTTTTGAAGGACTCATCCACAGACTTTATTTTATATTATTATTTTTTAAGAGATATAAAGATGTGACTGCAAACATCCAGGCATTAAGCAAAGGTGCACTGATCTGATGAAGGTACTAGGAATCCTGGATTTAAGCAAAATAGGAGCTATGTGGATCTCAGAAACCAAATTGCAATATGTGAAGATGTCACATCACACTCACAAAGCCCTCACAGATCTCAGGAAAGGGGTAGGCATCCAGGCCTGGGAACAGCTGGCTCTCAGAGTACAGTCTGTGGGGGCCTGATCTGTTGCACCCTCAGTGCATGTGTGGAAGCATCAGGGCCTTAGTAATGCCACCACTGGGATGCAGAGTCTTTAGTTGTCAGGAGTGCCTCAAGCAAGAGTCCGCAGGTATGGAAAAGAGATAGCTACCATTCTTATATAACTACCATTTAGATTCTAAAGATCAGAACAGTTATTTTCTATTTGAATTGTGCTTTTCAGGCTTATCTACAAGGAATGACATTTATACAAGAGCCATATTCAGTGCAGCACTGGTGTGGCAGAAACACAGCACTCAAGAAAAAATGGAAGGCTACTGGATGCAGCTTTATTCATCATTCCAGATCTGTGTGTGTGGTTTGTCTCCTGACAAATGACTCAATAAACAGCTTAGCTGTTCTCTCAGCTATGGAGCCAGATCACAGTTGCCACTGCCCTCAAAATAGTCCTTACTGAGTGCTCTTCTTCTCTGATGTTCATGGGCATGCCCTGTACCATGTCACGCCACACCATACACTGCCCACTGGGCACAGATACAACTGAACCTGCACACATACCCAACCTGGAAGTGTGGGCAGTTAGCTCGTGTTTAGTAAGCTTTGACTAATGGGATATGGGGGGTGACAGATAAATTCAGATATATTCTTCTCCTTTATATCCCATGGATGAACTATTTGCAGATGGAGTAACTTCATATAGTTTCATTAAAGTTGTTCTGTGAGACAAAATAGCTCGCTAGTTATCAAGGGTGATGGCTAAGGTGGTAAAACACTACATCGACAGCAGTCCAACATTTTCTTCCTCCCTACTTTATACCTTACTCTTCAGTCCTTGGGTTTATACTCACCATAAAATGTTAGCACATAAGCTTTTCCAAAGGCATAGCTTTTAAGGGAAATTCAGTTGAAACAAGAGATTAAAAGATGTCTACTATGTTGGATGAGAAAACTGCATGAATTAAGACTTGGTAAAGCTGCTTTTGTTCTATATTTCTGAATCACAAAAGAAGGTAGTCATGTTTCAGCAGCCACTATCTGAGAAACTGAGAGATTACTTTTCTCCCAGACACAGTAAATACCACGCCATAATTAACCTCTTGTTGGGAGTCTTCTGGTTGAAATTACTTTCAAAGCTCATAGATGTGGGTAACTGGCATTGACTAACTGGCATTCTGGAGTGGCTGAAACAAAGCCTATTTTCACTCTCTAGCCTCATTTCCCCAAATAGCATCGAGTTTCTGTTACAGTCTTTGCCAAAACTAAATCCTGGGTCCTGAAAACATAATTTTGAGTGGAGTATATTTGCTTAGGTTCCAGAAATGAGATTCTTTCAAAAATTTGTTTGATAAGAAAGATGAACTATGATAATCTTTGGACTTTCTGGAAAAAAAAAAAAAGCACATCAGACTTGGTATTGATCTAATTCAAATTCTGAGCTTGTGAGAGAACCAGATTAACCCTGTGGAAAACACCTGCCCAGGCTGCAGCTGCTGAAGGAAGCAATCTTACAATGAGGCTCTGACATTCCCTAGGGCTCATGCTGAGCAGGGATAGAAATGGGAAAAAATATTATTTACTTTGGACTTAAAGGTGTTAGATAATTGATTTTTTTGAGTTTTAATTCCTTTAGAATTCAGTGTCTTTGGACTTTAGCTTACAAGGGGATTTAGTCTTCTGATTAAATTTTTTAATGCCCTCCCCAGGCTTCAAATAAGAATGAGCTTCGTAATTATATTTGGGATATCATTATGTTCTTGGCACTTTTTTTTAGTATCTTTATATGTTGTATAATCTCAATATAGAACTTTGGATGAAATAAAGTTCTCACCATGACTAGGCATAATTTGGGAAGTGAAAGAGAATTAGAATGGATTTTCAAAATCAGAGGGAGTAATATTAAAACTATTTTTTTCCTGGCCTATTTCAGTATTTTTTTAGGGACGAAAATCTACACTAGCCATCAGTACATCAGTAGCCCTGGTTGATACTGGATATGTAGATTTATGGAATCTTAGAACTGTCTTGATAAATTTCAAGGAGGATGCTGTGGATTAAATGTCACCCCAAAACCCATTGAAGCTTGACCCCCATTGTAACAGGGATCAGAGGGTGGGAAACCCATTTGGTATTGAAGGTGGGGGCTGTTAAAAGGTGATTAGATTGTAAGGACTGTGCTCTCCTGAATGGCTTGAACCATTCATGGAGTAATAGGTGTGGTTCTGATGGCTTTATAAGAAGGATAAAAGGTTAGCTTTCTTTTACTTAGCCCATTCTCACCATGTTACACCCTGATCACTGTAGAGAGTCACCACCAAGAACAAGGCCCTCAGCAGATGCATCCCCTGGGCCATGGACTACCAGCCTCTGAAACTGTAAGAAATAAATTTCATTCCTTTATAAATTAACCAGTTTCAGGTGTTCTATTATAAGCAACAGAAATGGATGAATACAGAGGATTACCAAACTGAAGATTGAGCATAGGCTTAATAATTTAGTCATATGGTTTAAAAGTAAAGTTTTAGAAAAAATCTAGATGGAGAGTGGAAATTCCCTCTTCTCCTGTACTCTGCAATTAATCCTTAGAGTCAGGCTTTTTAAGTCCCCGTGGTTATACCATGCAGGTTTGTCCTGCTGTAATTGAGATCATAGGATCTGTGGCATGCAGACTACAGAACAGATGGGCTGAATGCTGTCATCATGTAGAATATCTGCCAGCATGTTCTTCCCAGAATGATCGGACAATAGCCAAACTCTTTGCAACATTTCAACCTGACCTCGTTTTTGATTTTTCAGATAAATTTTCTGAATAATCTAAGCCCTAATGTAAAAGTAAAAGCATTTTTTTCCCTGATAAAGTGACTCCTAATATTTCTGAGTTCAATTACATCAGGCAGAAATTATTATAAAATTTATTGGTTACCTACAAGAAGACCATGTAAAGGGGAAGAGGTGTTAGATCTGCAATGGAGGTACTATATGACTCAGCGCAATTTTGCATAACCATTTTGAAAAGTAACTTACAGAAGTTTAATCTTAGAATAACACAGATCAGTTAACTGGAAGGCATATGATTTTCTGGGGGGTTTTTTTTGTTGTTGTTATTCATTTTCATACTTACAGAGGACTGCTTACAAAGTCAGCATAAGAGGATCAGTGAAGAATGGGGTCAACGAGAATTATAAAATATGTTGGAGAATGAGACAACAGAACCCATCATACTGTTTTCTAGCACATGAAGTTTGGATAACTAGTTCTCCAAACTCTCATTTTTTTTTTCCCTTTTTGTCTTTTTTCGTGACCGGTAACGGGATTGCAACCCTCGGTGTGGTGCCCGCACCTCGCTCAGCCAGTGAGCGGACCGGTCTCTGTATGGGATCCGAACCCTCGGCGGGAGCGCCGCTGCACTCCCAAGCACCGCACTCAACCAAGTACGCCACCAGGCCGGCCCAAACTCTCATTTTTTTCAAAATGTGGTTTTATCTTGCAGGAGCCATTTTTCTTCCAAACGTACTCCCTTTTTTAAAAGTTTCCCCTAATGCAAATTTCCTTGCTTCAATGTAACTTTCTTAAATTGTATTTTCCAGCTCATTGTACCTTCTAAGGCGGTATCAACTGAGCTAGGCTGCTGGGTTCCTTCCTTAAGTCCTCTGTTTAGTAGACCTACCCTCGACCTCCTTTGTCTGTTCCCCTCATTGCAAGGCAAGCAGTTCATGGAGCTAATTCCAAGTCTGCACCTTGCCCTCCTCTGAGTCTCTCTCAGAGGAATTAGACCCCAGAATTCCCTCACAATGGCCCTGAGCCTGCTTCCAGGACCTGCTCAGTTTCCTTCCCAGAGTAGATATTGTTTGTTTGTTTTTCAGTTTTTCAGAGGATAAAAGGGTAGAAAGTTATGGGTAAGAGAAGAGAAGGACAAGCCAAGGTGTGTAGGTAGATGGGGTGGCCCTGGCCCCACAAATTTTAGAGCTGGGCCTGGCCGAAACATGTATTAAGCAAGGCTATGCACATGAGTATAGGTTTAGCCAAACTTCACAGGTTTTACCTTGTTTGAATATTGTTTTCTGTTTAATTTCCAAAAATCCTATTGATACCTTACATTATGCTTAATGGTGATAATATTTTGAATTTGCGGTTATTTTCTTATTTTGCAGCATATTGATTAAGCATAATTATTTAATAATTATAAGATGCTCTTGCTGGTAATATTTAAGTACATGGAAACTGTAAGTGCAGATTAGATTATTTCTCCCCTCACCACTGTTGACACTAAAGAATAACTGCCATGGTTTTCTTTGTCTGACTACATAATATTTGTGTTTTGCATCCAGTAGTTTTACATTTCTTTGATTAAAAAAAATCAACATCATCTGCTAACTCATCTTTTTTCTCTCAAGGTTCAGAAAACTTGAGAAAAAACCCTCCTCCCTAACTAAGATCAGACCCAGCAGCTTCTTTTGCTGCTCTATAGTTAATATTTCTTTATTGGGGGACCTACATATTTTCCTCTCTTTCATTCAGTCTAGACAGATCTGTCTTCCTAACTATCTCCATCAATTCCATACTAAATAACATTTTAATTATAAAATATGGAAATGAGAAAGCAATCTGTTAAAAGTCTAAATAGTACATGTTATTTATTTCATGACTGCAATAATTGATCCACTAATATTTAAATACCTTTATCCTAATCAAAGACTTCAATACCTTCCTATTGTTGATTCTGTAGCTCTTTGATATTATTATTATTTCAACCTGTAAATTTGATTATATTATTGTTATTTCAACCTGTAAATTTGGCTTTGTCAGTCAGCATGAAGAAAAATTTTCTCCTTGCATCTGAAGTTTGGTATGTTTTGTGATATGGTACACATTTTTACTCAGCTGGGGAAAATAGAACTTTGGTAATAAATGTATAGTCTTTAAAGCAACTTTTGAAATCAAAACAGTTTGTACTGAATACTATATATATATTCAGTACACATATATATGAGTATATATATGTGTACTATATATATATTCAGTACACATATATATATACACATACTCATTAAAATTTGGCTAATCATAACATATAACCCAGATACCAATTTATTTTTTTAATTTATAATAAAAATGTGTGCTTCCAGATTTGCAAACCTCATGCTTGAAATCAAATGAAAATGTTATGTAAAGGTAAAAAATTAATAACATAATAACTTAACATACCACATCATTCTTCTAGGTTATACATTATAAGAGATTACTGAAAAGGAAATATCTTTGCTATTGTTTAGACAGAGAGCACTGTGAAAAATAATTAATTCTGAGAAAAAGATGTATCATGTTTCTACACAGGAATAGTCTAATTCATAGTGTGTTGCATTAAATACTTTCATTGAAAGTATACTGATATTTTGTACCTTAACCTGTCTTCCTAGTTCATTCATCACATATTCACATATATTTTCTAAGTACCTTTATGAAGAAGGTATTTGCTAGGGTTTTTAGAGAGAAACATAAAACAGATGTCTTGATTTTAGCCGTAAAGAAACTGGTTGTCTCTGTGTGTGTATATGTATGTGTGTGTGGGTGTGTGTTTGTGTGTTATAATACACAGTAGCTTTTCAAGAAGTATGAAATGGCTTACTTTTATATCTTCACATATCTAAGTATATATGTATAAATATATATACATTTATTTTAATATATTTCATTTCTATAAAAGCTAATAGAAATGATTGTGGATAATATGTTATATTTATCATATATAATATATGTATGTGGTCATATAGAAATATCTATCTGTATACATATTTATTAACTGCAACTTCATTTAGATTTAATTGGCATTGATTGAGTACATATGAGATTCCAGGTAATGTACCAACTACCATCTCATACATTACTACATTCACTATCTTATTTGACCTTCACAAGAAAAACATTAAAAAACAATTCCAAATGAAAAATGATAAAATTTATAGGAAATTTAAAAAAGAAAACAAGATTTATTCATTATTTTAAATTTGAATAAATAGCATTGCACTCTATCTCTTGATTAACCAGGGTAATGGGACTGGGGCCCTGTGGGTAAACTCACACTGTGGATAAAACTTAACCACTTAAGTCATTGAGCAAAAAGGACTCAGGATAAATCTGTTTTGTCAAAGTTAAATTCAATATTTAGAAAATTAAGTGATTGGGTTCAGTACTGCAAATGATATTGATGCTGAAAGGAAGCTATCTCCTTACCACAGGTAAGTCTGCTCCCATCCACGGGAACTCATAAGATAGCTATTGAATGATTCCCTGAGTTCACATGCAAGTCACTCAGTAAATTATGATAATATATAAGCTAATAGTTATTGAATATTAACTATGAAACTGAAACTGTTCCAAACACTTCTATATATAATCATAGTTATTCCTGGCAACAGCCCAAATAGATGGGAACTGCTGGTTGTCCCTCATTTAAAGAAGAGAAAATTGCATTTCAAACTAATTAGGAAACTTGCCAACAGTGACATGGGAGTGAATGTCAAAGCCAGGTAGATGTTGGTCAAAGGGTACAATATTTTCAGTTATATAGGAAGAACATGTTCAAGAGATCTATTGTAAAACATGGTGACTATAGTTAACAACAATGTATTACAGTCTTCCAATATGCAAGAGAATTGACATTGTGTTCTCAACACAATAATGATAACTATGTGAGGTAACATATGTTAATTATCCAGATTCAGTCATTCCACAATGTATATATATTTAAAAAGTCATGAAATACATGCAATTTTATCTGTCAATTAAAGAGGAAAAAAAGAAAGAAAAGAAAACCTAGATTTTAACCAAGGCCGTTTGACTCTTCACCACCTGCACTATTACTTGATTCTGTTTAACCAGACAGAAGAGAATTGTTACTTCTTATTTAAAAGAAAACAAAGAAACAAAAAACATAAAACAAAAGCAAGTAAACTTAAAAGTACTTCAAAAAAACAATTACGCTTTTTCAGCAAACGTTTATCATGTGCTGATTGAACCAAATAATTATTGCCTTATCAGGTACCTCATGAGAAGCCTTTTCATGTTTCTGTTTTACTATTTTTATTTTTAATTTGATGTTGAAATAAATAAATATTTTTTTGTAAATAACAGAGCAATTACAATTTTGTTTCATAAGAAAAGTTTAAGTATGTCTCCCATTTTACATTGTGCATCCTGTTAACATTTTTATTGGCTGTGAGGCATAAATTTACTATTTGGATGCTGACATTTAAATTACTAACCTATTTATTCAGATTTTTAGAAGACAGGGCTTTTCCATCTTACGATGGATACAATGTAGTTTTTATGGGTTACTATGCAATTTCAAATGATGAACATATTCTCATATATAGATTTGTTCAAAAATAGAAAGATTAAAGTGTATTACACATGCAATAGAATGCATAGGGGTAATTTTAAGAATGACAATCCAAGTAAAAGCATTAAAATTAACTTAAATTTAGCTTCAAGCATTTATTAGCTGCATGATCTTTGCAAGTTATTTAATCTCTGAGACTCATTTTCCTTACATGTGAAATGGTGTCTACTCCTCGGAGGTTTTATTCAAGATTTAATGAGATTAAATAAATAGGTTTGCAATAAATGTTAAAAGGTCGATCGATATTAGTTCTCCTCTTAACACTTTACAACACATACAACAACAAAACAAATACAAAACCAAAAAATTAATCACATCTATGATCACTTAATATTGTGATTGCATTAATTAGATATTATGTATATAGTACATTATTCATCATATATCACATTTTATATTAACACTGTATATAATTTACATATATCTTCCATACCAAGATTTTTAAGAAGAAATTTAAAACACTATTTTTTAAAAATTATAACAGATTAATAATTTTCTACCTTGTCCATGAGAGGATAGCAATTTTTCTAGTAAAGTAGAAGGATTACCATATGGAAAGACATGAAAAGTAGTGGTACTTTTAGGGGAAATCATAAGCTGTACCACCGTGTGTTCTAAATCATCCTGTTAAAGCTATTCTGCTTCATATCTTTGAGAGAATAAAATATTGATGAAGACTAAATAAGGCCAATAGATGACATGGGATCCTTTCCTTTTATGAATTCATGAGAATTACATCATGAAAATTACTATTTAATTCTCATGATTCTGAGCCATTGATTTCTGAGATTTGGGGGCAAGATTAAGAGACATCTCATGGCCACAGGGTCTGCAAGAAAAGTTGTCTAATCTTTACCTGAGATGTTAGATCCTTTCTGAAATATAACAACTATCCTGTAGTATGGATAGATTTCCTAAGAGCTGTAATCTAAGATCCAGGAAAGCAGAAAAATCTTCCAATTTTGTTCACTACTGTATCCCCAGTGCCCGGAACTATGTTTGGCACTTAGTTAATGTTCAACACATAAGTAAGAATCTAAGTGACTGTATGAACCATCATTACGCCTGACTCAAGAATTTCTTAGTTATGCTTACAAGCTAGATTGGAACACCTGCTTTTAATATGTGCTTGAGCAATGCATGTGTTTGCTCTACTCTTTGGGTTTCATATCTTGTACCTCCTGGCTGTCATTGCCTGTGTCAGCTTTGCAGATAAGTTTTCTTCCCAGAGTTTTCCCCAAAGATCAGGTAAATAGATCTCTGATAATAACTTCACTGCTCACTTTTCCCTAAAAGATCCCAAGTTGCTGCAGCCCTCAAATGGAGTGATGCATTCATCAAGGCTCTTTGTTACAAACAGTAGGATCCGCACTACTTGACTGAAGTAGAAGAGATTTATTAAGGGATAGAGAAAGCAGCTCACAGAATTGAAGAAAAGTGCCATATACTGAGCTATTAGTAACAGCTTCTAAAACACCACCATACAACTGAGACATCCAAGGATTGGCTGCCTCGGCGTTATCAGAACTAACTACATAAGGAAGCTGTCACCCTACTTGCTGGCTTCAGCACCATATGGCCTTTGCCATTATCTGTGAGAGGAAAATGGCTGCCCCACAAAAATGTGCTTTTTTTCCAGTAAGTCACTCCATAAAATGCCGTGCTTGTATGAATTGTATAGGAGAAACCTAAAGCACCTCCAGAAAGCTAACTGCAAAGGCTGGGCAATGTAGATCTTGATTTACTACATGTTGTAAAAAGTCTATTTTTAAAAAAAGTCATGCTAATTGGTTTTTGAAATGATTATTGTGTGAACCGATCCATAGTTACCACCACAAAACATGTGCAAACTTTTGAGAAACAAGGATATTTATTAACATTGTCTAAAGAAGGCTATTAAAAGTTTTTCACAAATATATATACATATGTAAAAATTCTGAATTCACATATACAAAAATGGTAATGGTCATTTTTAGATGCATACATAGATTGCCAGTAAAATTTATTTTCTTGCTAGTGTTATAAAATACATGGAAAGCAATTAGAAGAGGACTTAACAAAGAAATACTCATTAATGTTACACACATATACATATGTGTAAATTATATATGATCAAGATAAAGCAAGTGAAGCACCTAATGCAGGGCCTCACAGTTATTAATTACACAGAATTTGTGAACTACAGTAGTTATTATTTTTAACTCTCTGAATTTGTTTGACCTTAAAAATGACAATGCTTTAGCATTATGGTGAGAAAAAACATATGTCTTTCTTTTTCTCTGTATTTATGTGCTGTATGTTTATATAATTCTTTATTTTTCAGCCTTAGAAGCAAAGTCAGAAGACATCAACCCTTCCATGAAACATCAAGAGAAAGATCGGTAACAGGAGAAGCCTACAAATGCTTTACTCATTTATACCCCAGAGAATGACCGAGAGAAAACATACTTTCTGGGACGATGGTGGTGGTGGTGGTGGTGGTGGTGGCTGTGGAGGTGGCAATTATATAATGTCTATAGAGTCATTCTTTTGTGCCCCTACTATTCTAAGTGTTCTGAGAGATAATTCTCCATGGGTCTCTTGCATTTCTGCATGTTTTGAGTGAAGAGACACTGTTTTTGTTCCAGACTTTCTTTTCTGGGATTTCGTATAGTGAATATCTTTGGAAGATAGAAACAATCTTCCCTCTGCAGCAAGGGGCGATCATGCTTGCTGTGAAGCAATAGGGAAAATATCTCCCCACAGGGTAGCTGTTAGGTATGCTTCTTATCCATTATATTTGAGTTTCCTAATCTGGGTGGGACACAGTGCGGTGTGTGTCTCCTATAATGCAAATTACTGCCCACGCAGGAATTGTCTGGCTCTCTTCTCATCACCCTGTGCGAATCGGCGCAAATCATGATACTCTTTGTCTCTGACACAGGACAAATGATGTCCTCTGCCAGCATCCGTGACACCGTGAGGCTGACTTCATAGCTTGTTTAAGAGGGTAAAACCTCAGACCCTTCATAGTTATTGTTAAGTGCTTTGTATTTAATGACTTTAATCATCAACACAAGCCTACCAATAAAAAAACTATTATTACCCCATTTTACAGATGAAGACATTATGTACACTTGTCAAATAATTTGCCATTTGTCACACAGGTATTTAGTGACAGAAACAGGAATGAAATATACTCTGGCTCTAGAGCCTGAGTACTAAACTGCCAAGCAACCATGTCATACCATTGTATATTTCTTAGTTTCTCTCTCTCTCTCTCTCTCTCTCGTAAGAAAACAATAGAATAATACTTTCAGAGTGTGGAATCCAAGCAACCATGTCATACCATTGTATATTTCTTAGTTTCTCTCTCTCTCTCTCTCTCTCTCTCGTAAGAAAACAATAGAATAATACTTTCAGAGTGTGGAATAAAAAAAACTTTCAGCTTGTCAAATTGAAAAACTGCTTAGCTTGTTCTGAATACTTCTCAGCGCTATTCCTATGAGCATGCATCAGTCGCAGTCTTCTGTCTAGCCTTGGCAATCTCTTCACCCTGGCACTGCTGCCATCACATTTGCTAGTGATATTTTCCTAGCTACAATGTGCTCTATGAGTCTATTCTCCTCTATGTTCTGATTCCTCCTTTAATTCTCATCAGTCTAACATCAATATTTTAACATCTGCAGTTCTATTAATACCCACAATCTAGAACACTTCCCCTTTCCCCTGCTTTTCTCGCTTGTCCCCATCCATGTAGACAATAGCTTGACTCCTATATCAAGAAAAGAATAATATTTTCCAAAAGCCCATTGTTGGGACCCAGAAAACTGTATCCTGACGAAGCAGCCTCAAAAGCAAAGTTTTCCTCCGACCTTTCACTTTCCTGTCTTTCAGCTTCATCCTCCCCTGAGGCTAGTCATAGAAACTAGAATCCCTCTTCCCCAAGGCAGGCCAATCTTCCCCCTGCCTCTCTGTCTTGGAGTTGGCCATAAAGAAATTCTCTGATCTACCCTGTCTGAAGAGGCCAAGAAGAATCTGAACAGACAGGCCTTGTTGGGTTTTCCCGCTCAGTCCATTAGCAGAAGATCATATTTTTCTTGTCCAATCACATTTCTACACAGCTGTGCCTGCTTCATAGAACCTAAGCAGAAATATGGACCATTTTCCTTATATTTTGGAGTCTTCATTCTGAAGGCTCCCATGTCATGTAAAACTACGATGCAATACAATTTGTTATGCCTTTTCTCTGTGTTAATCTGCATTTATCAGAGGATTTTTCAGAGAACCTCCAGGGGGCTGAAGGGGATGTCGTCCCTCGGACCCGACACCTACTCCTCTGCGCTTCTACAGCATTTGGTGTGCAAAGTATTCATCATATTTCTTTTGTGACTGTTTTCATTTGCCCTAGTTCCCTTCTCCCAGACTCACAATGAGTATTACTTGGCTCCTTGAGGGAGAAACTTCGTCTGTAATCTCTGTTTCCCTGGCACCTAACCCTGTTTCTAATATTTAGATTAATAAGCAATAGTTTAATTAAGCTTTATTATCTGAAGCAGGTTTGCTTATCATTCTGAATTCTTCTGGCAGGCTTACATTACCTCAAAATTTCTGGCACAAAGCGGTAATTTCTAAATGTAGGAGCAGTTAATTTACAATCAAAGGGTTAAATTAAGTTTGTATTCTTTTTTTAAAAAATTCCTTATAAACTTTTTTTTCAAATTTGCATATGTCATTACAATGTCAAAGTAGTACTCTCAGAGAATAGTGCTTAACTTTCCAAAGAATAAGGGAAACATATTCTACATATATGCTTCTGTTCTAAGTATTGTCTACTGCTTTGTGTAATTTTTTTCCACGATGGTGCTCCATGCATCATGGTAGGAATATGAGAAGAATAGTATTAGTCTCAGAATAAGTATGAGAGGTCACCTGGAGGATACTTAACATCAGAAGATCAGGTGTCTTCAAGTTTTGAAAGTATGTGAATTATAAGTTACAATTACATAAAATAATGACACAAATTAAAAGTCAACATGTCCTGACCTCTAACTTTAACATTTTATAAAATTGAAGCTATTTTCATAAATATGTTTCTATGGATGTATTTAAAAATGATTACAAATGTTTCAAAATAATTTGAAATAAGAACTCACATATACCAAGAGCTTTTCATTTCACTCAAAAGGGTCACACACTTTACATTATTTAATCCTATAATAGCACTTTGTGGTATTTTACATTTATATTACAGGTGAGAAAAGGAAACTAAGAAATCCTAAGTAGGGATAAATAAAGTCTAAGTATGCTGACTCTGAACTCCATAATACATCTTTAAAAGCATTGTATAAATCAATGCTTTTCAGAATGTGATTCTTGTGACTATACTGCTTTGAGTGATAATAGCAATTCCAATACATTAAAAATGCTTAATGAAGCAAAGGTAAGCAACGTTTAAAGGACTATGCAGAAATTTTGCAATATCACAGTGCATATTTGACCAGAATTTCCTCTCACTTTACATTGTCTAGTGGATAAGGATTCCATGCACTAACAATTTACAAAACAGTATCAATTTTACTAGAATGACATGAATTTTTTCAGTATTTACATCTTATTTAAGTAACTGAAAAAAAAATAGCCATATACTGACCTAAATCTATGAAACGTATCTTAAAATTATTTAAAAAGGAAATTATTTATTTTTGGCAAAATAGTTAACTCATCATCATAGTTGGACAAAGAAATATGTATGTTTACTTAGCGTCATAAAAGTGACTGAGTATAATATACAGAATACAGCAACACATATGTAAAATTATTCACCACGATCAAGTGGGATTCATTCCAAGGATGAGAGGTTGGTTCAACATATGCAAATCAATAAATGTGATACACCATATTAATAAAATCAAACACAAGGACCATATGAACATCTCTATAGATGCTGAAAAAGCATTAGATAAAATTCAACATTCATTCATAACAAAGACCCTCTATCAGTTAGGTATAGATGGAAATTATCTCAACATAATTAAAGCTGTATATGATAAACCCACTGCCAATATCATCCTGAATGGGGAAAAGCTGAAAGCTTTTCCTTTAAGAACAGGAACTAGACAAGGATGCCCACTCTCACCACTCCTATTCAACATAGTGTTGGAAGTACTAGCAAGAGCAATCCAAGAATAGAAGGAAATAAAGGGCAACCAGATTGGAAAAGATGAAGTCAAACTGTCCCTGTTTGCAGATGACATGATCCTATATATCAAACAGCCTAAAGCCTCTACAAAAAAAACTCTTAGATTTGATAAACTATTTCAGCAAAGTAGCAGGATACGAAATCAACACAAAAAATCATTAGCATTTCTATTCTCCAATAGTGAACATGCAGAAAGAGAAATAGAGAAAGCTTGCCCATTTACAATAGCCACCAAAAAAATAAAATAAAATAAATAGGAATTGAGTTAACCAAGAATGTGAAAAATCTCTATAATGAGAACTACAAACCACTATTGAGATAAATTAGAGAGGATACAAGAAGATGGAAAGATAGCCCATGATCTTGGATTGGAAGAATCAACACAATGAAAATGTCCATACTGCCCAAAGTGATATACAAATTCAATGCAATCCCCATCGAAATTCCAATGACATTTTTCTCAGAAATGGAAAAAACTATCCAGACATTTATATGGAATAACAAATGACCACACATAGTCAAAGCAGTGCTGAGCAAAAAAAAGTAAAGCTGGAGACATAACACTACCTGATTTTAAACTGTACTACAAAGCTATAATAACCTAAACAGTGTGGTATTGGCATAAAAACAGACACACTGATCAATGGAATAGAATAGAAAATCAACCCACACACCTACAGCCATCTGATCTTTGACAAAGGCACCAAGCCTATACACTGGGGAAGAAAACTGTCTCTTCAGCCAATGGTGCTGGGAGAACTAGATATCAATATGCAGGAGAATGAAACTAGACCCATACCTTTCACCATACACTAAAGTCAACCCAAAATGGATTAAAGAATTAAATATCCAGCCTGAAACAATAAAACTTCTTAAAGAAAACATAGGAGAAACACTTCAGGAAGTAGGACTGGACACAGACTTCATGAATATGACACCAAAATCAGAGGCAACCAAAGGAAAAAATAAAAAATGGTATTATATCAAACTAAAAAGCTTCTGCACAGTAAAAGAAACAATTAAAGTTAAAAGACAACCAACAGAGTGGGAGAAAATATTTGCAAAATATACATCTGACAAAGGATTAATATATAAGGAACTGAAACAAGTTTACAAGAAAAAAACAATCAACCCAATTAAAAAATAGGCAAAAGAGCTAAATAGGCATTTCTCAAAGGAAGATATATGAATGGCCAACAGATATATGAAAACATGCTCAACATCACTCAGCATTCAGGAAATGCAATTCAAACCCACACTGAGATACCATCTGACCCCAGTTAGGATGGCTAATATCCAAAATACTCTGAATGATAAATGTTGGTAAGGTTGTGGAGGAAAAGGAACTCTCACACATTGTTGATGGGACTGTAAAATGGTGCAGCCTCTATGGAAAATGGTATGGAGGTTCCTCAAACAATTGCAGATAGATCTACCATATGACCCAGCTATCCCACTGCTTGGAATATACCTGGAAGAATGGAAATCATCAAGTCAAAGGTATACCTGTTCCCTAATGTTCATTGCAGCACTCTTTACAATAGCTAAGAGTTGGACCTGGCCCAGATGTCCATCATCAGATGAGTGGATACGGAAAATGTGGTATATCTACACAATGGAATACTACTCTGCTATAAAAAAGAATGAAATACTGCCATTTGCAACAACATGGATGGACCTAGAGAGAATCATATTAAGTGAAACAAGTCAGGCACAGAAAGAGAAATATCACATGTTCTCACTTATTGGTGGGAGCTAAAAATAAATAAATAAATTCACACACACACACACACACACACACACACATACACACACACAAACCCGGGGGGGAGGGGAGAAGACATAACAATTACAAATCCTTGAAATTGATATGACAAGCAGACAGAAAGGACATTGTTGGGAGGGAGGGGGGAAAGAGGTTTCAATGATAGGCCACAATAACCAACCACATTGTATATTGGCAAAATAAAATAAAATTTAAAATATATATATAACACAGGTGCAAACCTTTTTTATATAAATTTATATTGTTTATAACTCAAAAATATATCAAATAAATTACAAAATCTTTAAAATTAATTTTATTAAATGCTAAGTTATTTGGTAAGAATGAAGAAAAATATATACCAAAAACCCATGTGATTTCAAATGTATAGTGTTCAGACATTTAAGTAGTAGGCTTTTCTTTGCATAATTTAATAATTGTCTTAATCTGCACACTAATATCTCAATATTGTTAGTTTCTTTAACAAAGTCAAATTTCATGTTTAATATAACTGTAGAGACAGAGCAAAAAGGGAAAGGTGATGGACTATATAATTATCTAATTGGCAGATAAAACAGGGACTTCTGTAAAAAAATTTTTTAAAAAGTAACGTTCATATGACCATTTCAAGAACTGCTCTTTTACAAAGTCTAACCCTTGCAAGTAAGTGAAGTTATTTCTTCAAGCTAAATAAATGAAGCTATCAAACACATTTTGGTGGATTAATATTACTTGTTATTTCTTGAAATATGACACTCAACTATTTCAGGAGACAGTTTATGGAATGTTTTTAACAAAACTTCTACTGGAAACTTTTTAGCTCTCTGTTAAAGAAAAAAAAACCTAGAATAAAGAAAAATTGTTTTGGCGATTGAAGGGAAGATCAATATTGAGATGTCAGTGTGCAGATTAAAAAAAAATGAATTATTCAAAGAAAAGCCTACTACTTACATGTCTAAACACCATTCATTTGAAATCACATGCAGCATTAAATCAGTATTTATTAGAAAAAAAATAAAGCCATTTATTCTGGGTTGTTTTCCCCAATGTCACCAAGCCTCAGTTATGTCCTGACATCTTTTAAACAGCATTGCCTCCTGGTGAGCAAAGTGAGCTGCAAAATAAATTGCTCTGGAACCAAAATAAATGACCCATTGTATGAAATAATTTTTGGTATCCTTTTGAAAACTAGAAAATATATGCAAAATGGGGGAAAAGGTGATGTGTTTGGCATACTAGAAATTCAATTCTTTTGGGCATTAATAACAAACATGACCAATTACTTTTTGAAATCTCTTCTGGTTGATGATAATAGGATCATTAGGTAGAGAAGAATGTTTGTCTTCTAATAGCTGTGGCAGGAGGACATTCAACAAAATCATTTAAGATTTTAACAATTTATTTTGATAATTTTTAAAGGATGGGGAATGAATATTACCTTAAGTTTCAGACATAAGTTATTACTGACATTAAAAGCTATATGCCCCTCCCCCCAATGCCTCACTAAAATACTTTCAGGGGGCATCATTTATATTATTTATAGTGAATATATTTCAATTAATTTATGGTTTTTTTTTACAGTCACATATTAGAACAGAAACAATGTTTTTGAAAGCTTTTCCAAGTAGTAATTATTATCTTATGTATGCAATGACTTCCAGAATGTGCATTCAATGTATTACCATTTTTTTTCAAAAACCCACTCATTATCACAAAATGTCACTCACATAAACAAATATGACATATTTTTAATAGAAAAGATTACAAATGGAACACGTACTAGCTAATGAAATCAGAAACGTCTGGCAAAGTATTCATAATAATTGAGAATTACATTTTTAATTGATTTACTGCTCAACAATCAATTTACATTCATATTGTTAAGTCAGGTGTAAAGTGAACTGGTTTGAAATATTTGGGATGCTCATACTGGTAATTAAAGAGTTGCCAGTCTATCATAACCTGTCAAGTTGTGCATGTGGGGCACTGATATTTTGCTGGAAAGTAATCAATAATCACTCATGAGAATGCTTTCTGCCTCCAGTTAATTTTGAAAGTATAAAGTAAAACAAGAACAGTGAAAATAGAATTGTTTTGATGTAATGCAATTGCTATGGCATAAGACGAGCATAAACTAATTATTGTTCCCTCGCATTCTTTTACATCACTTAATTATATTTTAAGAATTATTATCATGTCTGCCATAAATACACTTGTCTGGAGTTCATCCTGCATTATTGGTTGCTAAACAAACAAACAACAATTAATCCTTTGGTTGACATTTTTAAAAATAACTTTTCTTGTCTTTTAGGTACTTGAGCTTCCTGAAGATAAGTATTGAATATGATAGATTAAAAAGCGCAGTTTTCATGAATCCTACCAAAAACTTTTAACTTCAGCAATAGCTTTCTAGACTGAAAACAAAAAACTTGACATTTATAATAATGTATGAATTTTCAATCCATTAAAAACATAGTGACTCTTCATTTCATGTAATCATAACAATCCTTTTCAGGGATTTTTTATGGGACTGGATATGTTGTATTTCATAAATATAAAGACATGCAACAATTAGACAAAAAGTTTCATATACAGGTCATATACATGAAATACCATCTTTCAGTTTTACATTATATTTTTATTAGTTTATGTAGTGTAGCCAATGTCTCTCAGTAATAAGAATCTGAGGGTCCATTCTTATCCAATCACTGTTTCTGACTAGCTACCTGACCTTGAAGAAGAGAGCCAACCTCAGAAAGTCTGTGGGAGAGAGGGAGGAGGGCGGGAGGTGTCGGTGAAGGGCCATAATAATCATATACATTGTATATTGACAAAATAAAAATTAAAAAAAAAAAAAAAAAAAGCTCTGAATATTCATGCAACCTGAATTAGGTATTTAGCATTCCAACCTTCAATAGCAACACCTCCTTTGGCCTGATGTATGTAAACCAGATGACTTTTAGTGTTTTCAGTTGCCGATTTGTAGTACAGGAAATAAAGGAGAATCTAAATGCATGGTTGTATCAAAACAAATAGAAAGTAGTGTGTGTGCATGTATGTGTGCACATGTATATATGTGTGTAAAGACTGCAGGCCTCATAGTTCTTTAATACCATTTATTGTCTGAAATATGTGTTTTTAGTTTGGTTAAGTATAATCTTAGCATAATGTTTTCTTTTATTGTTCAATACATGTAAAAATGTATGCTCCACAGAGAGAGGAACTGTGCGACTTACCTTCTTCATATACATCAATGTATATGACATAATATTTGTCTTGTGGAACTTATTGAGAATTATAGAGTTTTAAAGAATAAATGTTTATAATAATAGTGTGTTCAATGTTCTTCTAGAATTATAAGCCTCAGGATTTCTGGTATGTAAACTTTTGCTATCACAGGGTATATTATAACAACATTTACCATGAAAGATTGAACGATATCTGCAGGGGATAAGTCACTTGTCAAAAACACAAATATTTAGAGAGCAAGCTAGCAAGGAGTCCTACATCTGTCCCTTAGAACCCCACTATGCTGCATTTATCATTGTGTATATTTTTTCTTGACGTTACAAAGCATTAAACAGTATAGCAGTAAGGACAATATTTGTAACCATGCCATTAAAGCAAAATAACACATACATAATAAAATGCATATCTATAAAATCTATGGGAATAGCAAAAAACATTGCTAATAACAGTGTACTAAATTTGCCTAATGTACCATTGGTTAAATAAAATATGACCCATTTTAAAATAGAACAAAAATGATATTATTGATCTGAAATAGTTACTTTGGATGTGATTTCTCAAAATGCTAGTATATATGAATGCTAAATCTTACTTAAGAATGTGTTTGAGGATTAAAATGAAATAATGTATAGAAAAAGCTCAATATGGTGTCTGACATCTATTAGGTATTTTATAAAATACAGGTTTTAAAACTATAACATGGAACTGGCCACTAGGGAAATAACTTTAGTGCTCAGTGTCCCTAATTGTAGAGTCTTAAAACAACCAAAATATAATAGCAATTTTAAAAAAGCATACTTCTGAATGTGAAGAGCCAAGAGTGTCTACCTGAACGGGGGGGGGGGGGGGGGGGGGGGGGAGGGATTGAGTAATAAAAGCCACTGCA
>NW_007729020.1:174547-197191 GCF_000696425.1 Galeopterus variegatus
GGGGGGGGGGGGGGGGGGGGGGGGGGGGGGGGGGGGGGGGGGGGGGGGGGGATTGAGTAATAAAAGCCACTGCATCTTTATGGTGAATGGACAATCAAACATTCTTTTGTTTACAGGGTGAAGTATCAACTCAGGATCATGTTAGGGCATAATCACAAGCATAAACGTTATTTTTTTTATAATTGTAATAAATATTTTAAACTATTTAGAAAATTAAAAACTTTGCTACGTTAACAAGAATGTTAAGCTATTGGTAAACCAAGAATTATTTAAATTTTCCTCAAAGACTGTTATTATTTCATCACTGAAAATTCTAGAAAGATGTTGTTAAATATAAGTGAATAAACCACCCACAAATTTAAATACTTTCCTGAAAAATATTGGCAGAGACTAACAAATTTATTAAGTTCCTTATTTTAGAAAAAATCTTCAAAGGAAATTATTTTCTAATAATATTTAAAAATTTTTAATAACTTTTCAAAAATGTACAGTATTTTAACATGCTATATCTGTAATATCACTGAAGAACAGTGTTTAATAAGGCTGCCTGGATAGTTGACCTTTTCCTTCAAACCTATAGAACTGTCTTCATTTCCCTGCTATAATCTTCAAAGTAACTTTAAGGAAGGTTATCTTAAACAATTGTAAACCCCAAAATTGTGTACTAAATAAAGATTAGGTCCTCACTAATTAACAATAGGCAATCTAGACACTAAAATCAGTTGAGAATCCAATAGCATACTAATTATTTAACAAAAAATTATTTTATCGGTTGAATTCCACATAAATATAATTTTGGAATATGTAAACAATATGGATTTGTACAGTATTTCAAAATAATAATAAAATTAAAACATGTGTGGGTGTCAAATAATTAATCGTTTAGAGATAAGCGTTGAAAGTTTACAAACATTTTAATATTTATCTCTATGTACATGGAGAAAAGAGGGATCAATTTTCACTGGAGTGCTTTTGTATTAATGTAATTGCAGGCCCCTGGTATTAAGTTAGAATTGTTGTCATAAGCAGAAATAGGCACAGAAGCAGGAAATTAAGAGTAGAGACTTCCTCTGGATATATTCCTGACAATGTCATAAACGTGTTCTGGTAAATGAAATTAGCAATAAGCCAGGAAGTCCATAGCATTACTAGCTGCGAATGAGTTATAACACCAAAGGAAGATGTAGCTCACATTTCAATAATTAGTTGACTAGAAATGTAAAATATTTGATTTTCAGAATTTTTGTCATCTACTGATGGGTGAGCTATCACTTTCCTGGCTCAAAATGTATATATTTTTTTCCTTTTAATATTGACATTTAAAAACATTTTTAAATGGCTATTTCTAATTTCCAGTGAAATAACATTTCATGATGATTCCCATAGTCAGAAAAAATATAGAGCTCTTCCATTTAGAAATAAGCAACAAGTCGTCAGGAACCATACGCCTCTGATTTACTTGCGAGTCGGTAGTCTAGAAGCCATAATGCATGCGTGAGTTCTGAATCATGTGGAAGCTAATAACAGTGAAAGGAGTAAGAAGCCTCATCTTGAACTTTTTATTACATTATAAAAGAAAATATGTTCCCAGACAGTAGCTGAAAAAACATAATTTCTCCTACTTTAGATGATATGATTTATGCACCCAAGGTAATAAAGCATAAAAAAGAGAGCTACGCTGAACTTATTTCTACAATAATAGAATTACAAATAGGATTTAAGATTAACCTGAAACACTGGGACCCTTCATAAGAAGGAGGATGTGCACTCAGTGCTTAAAATGCACATAGCATTTACATACACACCAGACAGTACATCTTGGAGTCGAAATTCCCTTTTGCAAAACAAAAGTATAAAACTTTGAATTAATATGAGTGTTTTGAGGATAAATAGTATAATAATTTCATGCATAAAATGATAAACCATACTTCAGTTTGCTGAAAATGAACAAAAATAGTTTGGGAATCCCTGAAAAGGCAGTCTTACATAATTCATTTGAACAAAACACTTCTGGCAAAGTAAAGAAATGCATGTCTTTTTTTTTTTTTTTCTTCAGTAATACAGATGCACACAGGTCACCAAACACAGAAAAAAATACTGTCTGGGAAGCCAGTCCGTGTGGAGAAATATGCAGAGAAGATTGTATTTGAACTTGTTATAGGTAAGCAAGATTATATTGCCAATCTACAGATCCTAAGAAACAAAGTACCTGTCACTATTTCAGGAGCATAAGTAAGCTTAGTAACTCCTTCATTTTTTTTTTTTTTTGGGGTAGAACTCTCAAAATAAAATTAACAAACAAACAAAAAACCAATAAATATGTCTTCCTTTTCAGAAAGGAGGGAAGGAAATAGGACATGTATGCTTCACTCCATAGCCAGAGTTGGAGCTGGGATGCCTTTGGGGAAAGAAAGGATAAGAAACGAAGCTGGAAATGTAGAAGAAAGGCCAGCACACGAATGGAAAAGCCAGAGGGATTAACCCAAGAAAAATCTGTGACGTTCCATCATTACGATGGAAACCCTTTGTTGAAGGATTACCTATTACCTAGAGTAATTTATTATCTCAGTGAGTAAACATCAAAACTGAGAATGTGTTTCAGAGAATAGAGTCTTCCTGTGTCTTATTAGAATTGACTGTCTCACAGTAAGAGCTACTACCAAGTCTTAATATATAAATAAATATTTTCTAGCCTTTTATAGAAAATAAAATGAGACAGTAGTGACTAAATATCTGTGAGATGTATCTTGAGAAGGTCCATCAGCCAATTCATAGATGTGGGTGAACACCCACTCTTAGGGACAGTGCTTGATGGAATTCCACCTGAACAATATATGCAATAAACAGAAAACTGTTATGTAAGGTCACTCAAGAAGGAGACGCTAGCTGGGCAAAGGAAGAAAAAAGATTTTATTAGCAAGTGTAAGCGGACCTGCCCGCCTGAGCAGAAAAGTAGCGTCAGCACTGAGCAGGATTTGGGTGTCTTCTTTTATAGGGTTAAGATTGGTATCTGACTTAGCCTAGGAAAACGGTTACAATTCCGGGTACAGCTTACTAATGGGAACAGAGACTTACGAGACAGAAACTTTGGGCTAACAAGGGAAATAGTTACAATGTTCCATTCTGGGTACACAGCCTGCTCAACCTGCTCATGGGAACACAGACTCAGGGAGATAGAAACTTAGAAGAAGGAAACTGAAGGGTGGGGGCTTTCTGAAAGTCAGTTTCTCAGTTCCAGGGACCTAAGATGTTGACGTTTCCAAGAGCAATTTATGGAGAAGGGAAATATCAGTGGAGAATCGTCAATAGCCCTGGAGAGTCCTCAAAGGGCTAGAAATGGCTTCAAAACCATATTGAAGTTTTATTATTTTTCTCATTTTTAATTTTATTTCCAAAGTAGCATCACATTTTTTTTTTCATTCTCCTATAAATTTGAATTTATGCAACTATTATCTTAAAACATTTTTTTTCTTACCTTTGATTCTTGAACTTTCTTGACTTTTTTCCTGCTGGAATTAAAACAGAAATAGGTCAAAATGTGCAAGTAAATATGGGAACAACAGTAATATATGAAGTATACCTATAAGACCATCAAAATTTTTGTTTGTTTGTTTGCTTTGTTTTTGTTTTTGTATTTTTTTTTAAAATATATTGAGGAGACATTGTGGCAAAATTCTCATCTTAAAAATACTTATGTAAAATATTTTATTGGAGTAGTAGCTCTTGGCAGACATATATTTCTCAACAAAAACAGTACATTATATGAATATGCATTTATAAATAAATCAACAAATGGTTAGTGAAAAATAAATAATTATGCCTCTCAAATGCCTTAAGACATTCCATTTAATTCCAACAGTTATTGAATGATGTCTTCAAAATCTGCTTTCATCCGGTCCCCAATCATGAATTGTTGATGACAGAAAAAATGTAGGGGCAAAAATAGTGAGGAATTCCACTACAAAGACACAAAAGACTTTCCAACTGTTTTTCTTTCTATTTAACTTAGAATCAGACCCCATTTCACTTTTTTAAG
This sequence comes from Galeopterus variegatus, assembly GCF_000696425.1. Taxonomy (NCBI): domain Eukaryota; kingdom Metazoa; phylum Chordata; class Mammalia; order Dermoptera; family Cynocephalidae; genus Galeopterus; species Galeopterus variegatus. Next base: position 178,584 of record NW_007729020.1, read on the forward strand.
GCTAAAGTTGACAAGAATTCTATTACTTATTCAAAGGCTGCTCCTGTCAACCTACATCTCAATTTGACACTCCTTATTAGTTACCAAGCAACCACAAAATAATTAGCTTGCTTTCAAGTTTTAAAGTAGATATTGTGCACTCTTTAACTTCTCAATTAATATTCAAGCACAGTTTACTCTGCCTAAAAGTTTTAGGGTCTTATACTAAAAATAATTTTGAAATATGTTTCTAATAAAAAAAAATGACAATCTCATATATATTAAACTACAGAACTATATGAATGCCAATAAATTTTGACAGTAGGGTAAAAAAGGTATGAAGAACTTATTTTGCTGCAAACATTAATTCCAGATTCAGATTCTGAGAATTAAATGCATATTGACAAATGTATATTTATTGAACCAGCTAACTCAATATATAATTCCGTTCTACTTTAGGACTTTGTGTTCTAATTCTCTCATCCTAACTCAACCAACCTCTGTGTTTGAATTCTGTCTGCTCTTTGTCAGTTAATTGATTTTTCCAGTTCTAGTTTACTTTTAATTTAGAGTATCTGTCGGTCACTTACACTAAAATTCAAATATATGTTATTTGTCTTAGAAATACATTATTCTTTCATAATTATAGGTTTGGCATACTTAAATTTTCCAATGGGACATTTGTTAATGAAAATCTCTCTTTCTCTCTCACTACCTCTCTCTCTACCTTTTTGACATTCATTCATTCATTCATTCAGTCTTTCATCAAATATGTATGGATCACTTTTTATGTGCCAGACATTATTCCAGGTGATGAGACTATAAAGGGTGAACGAAACAGAAAAAACTGGTGTCCCTGTGGAACATGATGCCTAGATGGTAATTAGTTCTATTCAGAAAAAGATATACCACTGAAGGTGACAGTGTTGGAGTGAAGTGACTATATTATACATATGGCCACAATGATAAATTTATGTGTAGATAAAATTCTGAATGAGTGTATGATCCAAACATCTATATGGAGAAAAAAATGTTCTAGGAGAGAAAAACAATTGCAAATGTTCTGAGATACAGGAGTTCTTAGCATTGTCAAATATATCAAAGAGCCTGGTGTGATAGGACTGGATTAAGTGAAGGAAGTGTAGTAGGAAATGCCATCGGGGAAGTAATAGGGACCAAATAGACTAACATTTGGGGCATTTGTTCCGATTTTGGTTTTTATTCTGAGAGAGCTGAGCATTGAACATTTCTTCTAAAGGGAGCAACATTATCTAAATAATGTTTAAGTAATACCATCTGCCTGTCTATTTAGAATAGGTTGAAAGGAGCAGGGACAAAATCAAGGGGGCCAGTAAAGAGCCTAGTGCAGTAATCCAGGTGACCAGTGACGATGGCATAGAATAGTACGGTCGCAGTGGATTTTGAATATCCAGTTTGCTGACAGATTAAATGTTGGGTATGTGAGACAGACCAGACAAGGTGATTCCAGGAGACTCAGCTACTAGAAGGATGGAGTTACCTCTAACCAAGATGAGGAAGATGGACAAAAAAGAATTACTTTTATCCCTTCCTCGCTTGTCTTCTATCACTACCACACTTTTGGGTTTTTCTGCTAGTTCTCTGCCCCCCACCCCCTTCCGTCTCCTTTACTGATTTTTTCTCATCTCCTCAATTCCTAAGCATAGCTTCCTAGGCATTGAGATCTTACCTTTCTTCAACAGAGCACACTCTTTTGGTGAACTTATCTAATCTTCCAGCTTTAGGTATCATCCATTTGCTAAGGACTACCTACTTCGCGTATGTAGTCAAACCTCACTATTGAATTTTAGACTTACACATTTTGATTTTTTATTTTTTTTGATATCTGTACTTAGATATCTAATAACATAGACTGTCATTTTGAAAACTGAATTTACGAGCTTTCCTTACATCTTTGGTCATCTTCCTCCTCTTGGTTAGATGTAACTCCATCCTTCTAATTGTTCATATCCTTGAAATGACCTTTGTTGCTCTGTCTCTTCAGAGATAATAATTGTAGATCTCTAATTTTCATGGGTTTGATTTTGGACATGTTAACCTAAAATTACTTTGACAATCACTTGGAGGATTCAAAATAGGCAGATGGTTATATTGTCTATAACTCATGGCAGATATTTCAATAAGGCTTTAATTTCAAAATCATCAGCCTATATATAAATAATCAGTCTGAATCTGAAAAACATATAGTAGAGGTGAGTAATCTAGAACTGAGTACTGGAAAAAATATAAGAAAAATATAAAGTTGAATCAGCCAACACAAGCGAATGAAAGAATAGAAAAATTGCAGGAGAGGGCCGGCCCGGTGGCGCACTGCTACAGTGCACTGCTTGGGAGCGCGGCAGCCCTGCCGCCGAGGGTTCGGATCCCACATACAGACCGGCCGCTCACTGGCTGAGCGAGGTGCGGGCGCAACACTGAGGGTTGTGATCCCGTTGCCGGTCCCGGTCTGGTACGGGCGCGACACTGAGGGTTGCGATCTGTTGCCGGTCACGAAAAAAGACAAAAAAGGAAAAAAAAAAAATTGCAGGAGAAAATCCACAAAAACAAAGAATTATGGAATCCCAAGGAATATATTACGGAGGAGGGAAATTTTCAGTAGCATTGAATTCTTCTGAAAGGGCAAGTACAACTATATCTACAAAAATGTTCATTAGTTAAATTTATTGACATAAATAAATTCATTAACTTCAGATAAGACACTTTACTTGGTGCGCTTTTAGGCTCAGAATTCAAATTAAAGTGATTCATAGAAGGGAAAGGGTGATTGACAAATGTATAAAGAGGTAAAAATTGAATGTGAGAAACATGACCAGGAAAGAAAAACCTGAGGTATTGTGAGGCTGGAGAGTGAAGTCCATAAAGGGATTGTGCAGATTTTTGTTGTTGTAATTGTTCATTTGGCTTATGTTTTATTTTGTTTAGTTTATAATATAAGTTATTCTTTATATCAGTGAGACTTGAGAATGTCTAAGTGATGGAAGATACATATAGAAATGGAGAGTATTAAGATAAAAGGAAGATATGATATGACTGATTTTTATAAGGTTATTGAAAGGGTGGATATGATACAGAACAGAAATGGGGATGGAATTTGGATAGAAGGAAGACCAGTTCCCATAATATAACAGGTGGGCACAGGAAGGATGGGTCATAGATGCAAGAGGTGCATAGGCTTGATATGATAAATTAAACATGTTCAATCTGTGATGATTTGTTGTCTTTACATAATTTTTAAAAAGGCTGAGTGGTAGGGGTAGAGTGGTTTTCCAAAAAATTGAGAAGATTTTAAATGCACTGAGTTTTGTGAGTAGGCAAGAAGAATCACTCATAATACAGCTTAGGGATGTTCAGTCAATTCTAGTTGAGTTTTGTCATCATAAATTTATAATACTGATTGTATTAGTCTGTTTTTGTGTTGGGTAATTTATAAAGAAAAAATGTTTATTTGGCTCACGATTCTGGGATAGATGCCTTTGGCGTGGGCTTCAGACTACTTCTACTCATGGCAGAAAGTGGCAGGCAGGGACAGATGCAAACAGATCACATGGCGAGAGGAAGCAAGGGTGGGCGGAGGTATGGAATGATAGACTTTGGATATGTTCTCCCCCAAAGCTCAGGTCAAAATCTGATCACCAGTGTGGCAGTATTGGGAGCTGTTTAGGTGATTGGGGTGTGGAACTCTCACCAAGATAATACCCTCCCTTGGAAGGAGGCATAGTGAGTGAGTTCTCACTGTATTCGTTCCTGTGAGCGCTGGTTACTTAAAGTATCTCTCTCTCTCTCTCTCTCTCTCTCTCTCTCTCTCTCTCCCCCCCCCGTCCTCTCATCATGTGATCTTGCAACCACAGCTGCCTGCTTCTTTCCACCATGAGTAGAAGCAGCCTGAGGCCCATACCAGATACAGCTGTTTGAGAATCATGAGCCAAATAAACCTCTTTTCCTTATAAATTACCCAGTTTGAGACATTCTATTATAGGAACACAAAAAATAGAAAATAGGTACCAGAGAAGTGGGATGTTGCTTATAACAAATATTGAAAATGTGGAAGAGACTTTGGAATTGGGTGTTGAGGAGAGGCTGAAATAATTTGAAGGAAGAGGCTAGAAAAAGGCTAGCTGCTGGTGGGAGTTTAAGTGACAAGAAAACCATGGAAATTTTGGAATTTCTTAGACATTGGTTATATGGTGGTGAACAGATTTCTGATAGAAATACGGACTATAAAGACCATTCTAAGGAGGTCTCAGGAATAAGAAGGAGATTTTGGCCACTAGGGCAAAGATCACCCTTTCTATGAACTTGCAAGAAACTTGACTGTCCATGACCCAAAACTTTATGGAATGTGGAACCTTAAGGTGCTGACCCAGGGTATTAAGCTGAAGAAATTTATAAGCAACAAAGCATTGGCTACTTGTAGCAGCCTATGCTGAATTATGGAGGCAAAGACACAACACAAAAGCCAGAATTCGAAAGGGAAGCAGAGCGTAAAGATTTGGAAAATTTGCAGCCATGCTAGGTGGTAGAGAAGCAGAGAGAATTTTCAGGACAAAAATGCAGTGGTGCTAAAAAGATCAGTACAAAAGAAAAGGATTATTAAGAGAAGGGGAAAAGGCCCTAAACACATTGCAGAAGCTTCTGGGGCCAACCCTTCCATTACAGGACCACAGAATGGTGTTGGGGAACAGGATTGAGGCACCCTCCGTGTGCTCTCTGCCTAGGGCCACCTTGGGAAGCTGCTTCCAGCACCAGCACCCTGGTTGCTTTGACTGCTTCAACGTTGGCTATATTAGCCCCAGGTGTGGCTGGACCTGCAGCTTTGGAAAATACAAGCCAGAAGCTTTGGCAGTGTCCATGTGGTGTTAGGTCTGCAGGCTCACAGACTGCCAGAACTGTGAAGGCTTGGGAGCCTCCATCCTGATTTCAAAGGATATATGGGAAAGCCTGGAGGCCTGGGAAGAGATCTGTCACAGTGGTGGATTCACTGCATACAGCCTTTGCTAAAGCAATGCCAAGAGGAAAAGTGGGGCCAAAGTTGTAGCAGAAAAATCCCACCATGTCCATGCCAAGTGAAGGCATGAGAGCGGGACCGCCACGGATACTCCAGAATTTTGGAGCTACCAGCCTGCAACGCCAGTCTGGGAGAGCTAAAGTGTGGCCTGAGACCAAAAAAAGCCATAGAAGTGGCTTTCCCAAGGACTTGAAACCCCCACCAGAGTGCAGAGGACTTCCAACATGGAGTCAAAGTACATGATTCACCAGCTGTGAGATTTAATGCCTACCCTGCTGGGTTTCAAACTTGTTTGGAAACTGTTACCCCTTTCTTTTGGCCTATTTCTCCCTTTTTGAATGGGAATATGTACCCTATGCTTGTTCCACCATTGTATCTTTGCAGCAGATAACTTGGATTTTGGAACTTTTGAGTTGAAATAAGTTAAGATTTGGGGGATGGAATGAATGTATTTACCTGTGAGAAGGGCGTGAATTATGGGAGCCAGGGATGGAATGCTGTGGATTGATTGAATTGTGTCCCCCAAAGTTCATATTTTAGAAGCTTAATTCCCACTGTAACTGTTGAGGCTGGGAAATCCTACTATGGTAATAGAAAGGTGGGGCCTTGAAGAAGTAATTAGATTGTAAGGACCATGCCATAGTGAATTGATTAATAATGGTGGTCAGGAGTCAGATTCTGAGGGCTTTGAAAGGACCTCTCTCTCTGCTCTGCCATTTTCTGCCGCGTGAGACCACTCATTGCTGTAAAGCTACCACCAAAGAAAACCCTCATCAGATGTTTTCCCTGGACTTTGGACTTCCTAGCCTCTGAAACTGTAAGCAATAAATTTCATTTTCTTATAAATTACACAGTTCTAGGTATTTTGTTATAAGCAACAGAAATGGTCTAATATAATGATCTTAGCCTTAATTTAACTATAATTGAATAAGCTTAGCATTCACTGATATTATATTTTACTGTATTGGTTTGTTAAAACCCAATTCTCTGTCTATGCAGTTCTACATAATTATAAATTACCAAAGAGAGCTTGCTTAAATATTCTACACAGATGAAAAGTTTAAGAAACACGAACTTAGAGAAAATAAACTTGTAATTAATTTAGTGAACTGGAAAAAATGGGAACAGACTTGTTAAGCACGAAGGAAATAAAGACAAACTTCCATTTACTGCCAGGTGTGTACAGACCCCTTTCGGTAGAGACTTATTTAAGAATCGCAAAGTAATAACTGTTGCAACTTCCTTCTGTGTCTAAAATCTTGAATTATTCAACCTGGCAATATTTTTTTTCATAATTTTATTTTACAAACTATTAATTCATGTTTGAAGTGTAAATTTTTTGACAAGGAAAGCTTATGGAGAAAATCGTGATTAATTATGTGAGAACTCACAAGTACTCAGAAAGATTTGTCTGCATAATACATTTGAAAAACATTCTTACATTAGGAAATCTTAGGTCTTATCCATAAGAGCAGAATGCCATATCTCTTGGTATAAATCAATTTTAATGTTCTTTCAAAAGATTTCCTGATAAAGTAAACTTGTGTTAAAGTAAAAAAAAAACATATTTGGCTATGTATAATAGCAAAGCTAAATAATAGCAAACCATTCATGTTTTACTTTCTACTACACTATTTCTTCTAAGAATCCCAAAGTGCTGTATATTCATTTCATAAGTAGACACCATGAAATTCTGCCTAACGGTGGAAAAGGGCTAACAGCTCTTGCAGACAGCATGATAAAGATTAGCAAAGGCAATCTGAGCAGAAGTATGGATTCAGAAGAAAGATGAGTCAACCATACAATCTCTTAAATATTTTCTTAAAAACTATATAGTAAATGCAACTTAGCTAACACAATGTAAAATTAAGCCAAGTTTTGTAGATGAGGTGTAGTGGTCCTAAAGCATCTAGGCAAACATAAAGTTAGCCAAATAACACCAATGTGGAAGATTGCTGGTCTTTGAACTGGGCTGAATGTTACCACAATAGGAGATATTACTGCGAATATTTCTTATCCAGTATTTGGATTTATGGCATAACAATTCTGAACATTTGATAACTATGTTATCACATGAAAATATATGTCTTATAACCAAACATTGAAGCTAAATTCCTGGCCACAATATCTTCAAATATAATTTACCCAGCTCCTTCCTTCTCAATGAGAAACACGTGGTCTCTGGGAAGTGAAGAAACCTTCTAATGCTAAGTGCGTCGTCTCCACCATAACAGCACTAAGGAAATAAACATTAGGCTAAAGGACTTTTCTTCCCTTTCCATACTACAAGCTTAAATTACTTTAAGGAAGAGCCATGAATTCCATACAGGTAACAACCATTGATATATATATATATATATATATTTTTTTTTTTTTTTGGTGTCCATATATATGATGTTTTATTAATGATAATACATTACTATATGCTGGGTTCTAGGTGTTCTCACTGTTATTAATGTGTCACTGCTTCTAAACCATTCTGGTGAACAGAGCAAGGAAAAATATACATGAGTACTAACCTATTTATTCGTCATCCAATCCCCTCACTGGAATATATGTTACACAAGAAAAAGCACTTTCCAGCCTTAACAGTTATATTCCCAGTGTCTAGAGGAGAGTGGGCTCTCTTCCTAACAGAGTCTCTGAACTTTAGAATGTAATAGTTTGGTGTAGGGACAGGCACACACACACACACACACACACAATATCTGTAGTAAAATATGACATTTAATAGTGAAATTATGCATTAAATCTGGAGAGCACAGTTAAAGGAGAAATCCATACTTTACTAAGTTGGGCCAGTGAAGGGAAGCTGTGAGAAGGTGGGGAACTGGGAAATCTACAGAGAGAAGATGAGATTATAAGAAAAATTAGTTTATCTCCACAGCAGAGGAAAGGAGCCCATCTATACAGAGGATGTAGCATGAACAAAGTTACAGATCCAAGGGAGTGTGTGTAAGACTGCAAAACAGGTAGTATGTTGTGGAAGTGCAGCTGGGATGGTAAACTTATAGTATGGTCCAGTAACTAGTATATTTCAATGATTCCTGGAGAAATAAAAGTAATTTTCTCATTTTTGGAAGAAATGACATCATGCATTTATAGTTTAACTTACAGCACACATACCATTTATGCATGAAGCAAATGTACTTCACAGCACCTGGTTTTCCAAAGCCTTGCAGTTTCAAATATTACCTTGCAAAGGACAGGAAATTTTCCCCTGGCTATATAGTTTCTGTTGTAAGATAAAGAATTGTAACACAGCAAGGTTGCTGGCTCAAAGACAAACAGGTACTGATTGATATGTAAAGATACTGGGAAATTGCTGTAAGAAGAGAGTGTTTGCTAAAATCAAGCTTTTGTTAGTGGATCGACTTAATTGCATGTTACCAGCTTCTATTGTTAAACTTGTTAAACTACACTTAATGAACACCCCACCTGTGTTCTCTTCCCGTAACTCCCTGGTCTGAAGAATAAATGTGGGAAGAGAACCCCAATTCGTGGTTAATTTCCCAAGTGGAAGGAATGCCTTGCTGTTGTGGGTTCTGGGAGATTAACCCCTTTTTGAGGCTTCTCACTGCTCAGAAGAGATGGGCTTTGAGTAACCTTTGGTGGTTCCATCAACCAGGGGGAAAGGGGTGACAAATCTGTGGGAGGCAAAGCAATACATATATATATATTTTTTTTTTTCCAAAATACAACCTGAAAATGCTACAGAATGTTAATCTATACTTGCTTCTCCTTTGTTTTAGTTCATTGATATAAAGTTATTGATGCCATATGACACAAGTATGGTTGCTTCTTATTGTAGATTCATACTATATTTGCTATGTTTATGTGACTTTCAGGGAGAAAAGCTAGAGAAAACTTGTTGGATTAATAGTATTCTTAGTATTAGTCTAAATTATAAAGACCACAAACAAGATATCAAGAGACATGCACTGGACTTTAAAACAAGTATTTCAAACTAGAAGTTAATTTGCTCACCAAATCCCTTCAGTATTTAAAATACTTGCATTATGGTTTTAATACATGCATACTCTGATTATAAACATTCAGTTTAAAAGCTTTATAAGGGAAATTTATGTGTATTTAAATTTAAAATAAAATTAATATTTATTATGTGAAATATATAGATATTTATGGTTTAAATCTATTTGTAAACATCAGAAAATTGTTCAGTTTTTATGTTTGCTTGGGGTTTTTTTGTTTGTTTTTATTTTTTACCAAGAATATGTATATTCAAGCTCAATGGATAAGACACATGCATAAACAATCGCTACATACTGTGTCAAGTACAATCAGTAAAAGTTCTCCCAGCATCACAAAGGACAGTCTTGGCTGGTGGAATCATGAAAGACATAGACACATTGGGTCTTAAAGAATGAGAAGATTTTAACTAGGTGAAGGAATTATGGGCATCAGGAACAAAAAATTAACATGTAGAAGAGAGCAATTAGGTAGTGAGACACATTCAGAAATAATACAAAGGCTCATATTAAGCATAGTAAATAGTTAAAATAACCAAAGAGGCAATTAAGCATTTAAAAAAAATCCATACATGGTCCACAGACAAAAAAGCAATCCTCTCTACAAAAAAGTATAAATCATTTATTTCACAATGCATATGGATTTGAGGATTTTAAAAAATGCTACAAGAAAGGAAATGTCCTTTCACCTAAAGTGTAATTTTCAGGCAAAAATGATAATTATATAGATCCTTCTAATATAATCATTATTTTGTTTTGTTTTTTGTGGCTGGGTGATATGGGGATCTGAACCCTTGAACCCTGGTATTATAACACCACGCTCTAACAGACTGAGCTAACCAGCCAGCTCTAATCATCATTTTGTACTATTAGACTTTGAGTAAAAATATGGAGAAAATCTAACATTAATATATGTGATATACCACTTTTTTAGACTAAGTTGAAATGGGAATAAAAGAAATAAAATTATTAAATTATTAAATTACCTTTGAACGTTATGGCTCTTAGACAACATTTCATTGTGAAAGATGTCCAGCATCAATTTGGAAACATTTAAAAGGTGTACCTATTTAATTTTGAAATATTTGCAATGGTATTTTAAGAAGAAAATGGGAGAAAACACATTTTTCATATTGATAAGATGTATTCTAACTTGCTTTCAGATCCTTTGTACATTTATTTATTTTTTGTCTGAAGAAATTTGAAATATGCGTTGAAGGTATTAAGCTTCTTATAAGTATATGGCCATTTTAGTAAGCTGTTGACTTACTAACCACTCTCTTCTTGAATACAGGTTTGCTTGAAATCTACGTGGCCAGCACTGTGTTATGAGACAGGAATTAACTGTGGATAACATAAGATTTCTGTTCTGAGTTCACATTCTACCTGGAGGAACAGATTAGCTATTAATTACAAAACGGTGATAAGGAATTTATAGGATGATATAGAAACAAGGACGGGAAGAGCAATTGCCTCTGCTGAGGTGTGAAAACAAGGAAGAACTCATGGTAAAAGTATCATGAGCTAAGAATTAAAGGGTGACAAAATAATTTACAGAGAGAAAAGAGCATTAAGCTGTGCAAAAGCACAGAACTGTACAATATTCAATCCTATGGGAGGAGCACAGCTCAACTACGTACTTCTTTAGACCTGAGGATTATTCAAAATATATTCAAGAATAGGTTCTCTCATATTTCCAGATGAAAATTTATGCCCAGTTAAGTATTACAGCTGAAGCTATTTGGTAAAGAGCCATATAAATTAAATAAACATGCCAATTATTATAACAGTTTTTACAGTATATTTTTGGAGTGTGAAAAATAAGAATGATTTTTTTCTAACTCAAATTACTAATTGAAGAAATTTGTAATAGATGGAAACATATATCACTAATTAATTTAATGACTGTCATGAAAATTAGTGAAGTTACATGATTTAAAATACAGACATTTGCATTAGAATTCCTTCCATTTTTATGTTTATCCTTCAACAGATCTAAGTTTGTAATTTATTAAGTATGTAAAAGGCCCATAAGTAAGAATTGTTATAGGAATCTAATGATTTGGTTTTTGAATTCCCAGTGGTTGGCAGTAGATTATGCCTTATCTAGTAATATAAATTTTACAGAGGGTACCAATAAATAACTAACACTTATTATTAAAAATGTACTTTGTACAAAAATACTAATACTAATACTACACACTCTGGGCACAGGCAACCAGGGGGCTTAATGGGAAGATAAATGCAATGGAGGCCAATATCGTGGAGTCTAAGCACACCCAATGCCCATCTCAGAAGACAGAGGAATTGGTTACAAGTTTCTATGAAAAGATGGTTAAGACTTGGGGAATTATAAAAATAATAAGATTAAAACACTAATATCATTCTTACTATGTGGCAGGCAATTTTTAAGTTTGCTATCTATATTATCTCAAATGAGGTGCCCAAAAGTGTAGTTTTCCCTGCATACATCCGCACAAACAAGGGTTCGTGGAGGTGTCTATGAGATGATAACTGTGGCATGTACAGTACTATTTTCGAGCAAATGTGATTTCATGAGATATAAGCCAAAAACACGAGTTGAACTGCCATTTAAAAAATACTACCTCCCAGCCTGGGATCTACCTAAAATAAGTAGAATATTTGACAGGACTTTTATTCCTGTTTTGTCAGGTAGATGGTAACAGCTATCATAAAAATCTGCCTGATTTTAACCGAAAGGTGAGTGAGGCCTAGGGCATTGTATTTACAATTGTTCATGTTAAAGCCTTTCCCTCAAAACACTTAAAATCTATTCTAAGGATGAAAACACATGGAAGATTTAGAAAAAAGAAAATTTCAGAATAATTTACATGGGTGACACTCAATAACATATTATACACAAAGATACAATTATGGTGGACAATGATTCATCCGAGTTTGCCACTATTGTCAGTATAATTTTCTTCCCCTTCAGGAAAATGCAGGCTTACTTTTCAAGCACATTTAATACCATTTTATATCTCTATATATGTGTAGATATATAGATATATATGTCTGACAAACCTTATTGAATTTATAAGCAAATCATTTTTTCCCCACAGCTTTTACAGGTTTTGTGGAATAATATAAAGTCATCAAGAAAATGGATACAAAGGGGTAAATAAAAAAATAATTATAATGAGTATTGGAAAAGTGCTACAGCTATTGATTTGCAGTAATATGTAAACTAGATATTTTGAAAAACCCGTCTTCTGAGTTATGGGGTCCAAAATCAAAGGAGGTAGCTGAAAATTAAAGCTGTCAGCTGATGTTGAAACTGTAGACATTTGTCCCACTCAATCTTCACTATGTGGAGTGGGGGCAAACAAAAGGTCTTGGAATAGTGAAAATTGAATTTTGGAACTGAGACATTGGCATAATGTTAAAACCCTTAAAATAGTCGGGGGAAAAGGCTGAACTCTAATCAGTTGCTAATTCTTTGGAAAGTGTACAAAAGCAAGATAAAAACATGCAAGTGAGAAACGATCATAAAAACAGTAATAAACTCAATGGATGATCAAAGACTTGTGTTGGTGGTGAATGGGAGGTGGTTAGATACCAGACTGAGAAAAAGCTTTGGAGGTTTGCTCTTGCCTCCATGTCTACCCAAATCCAAATGCCTTATGAATGCCCTTTTCATAGATGATATAACACATTTGCCTCAGAAATCCCAAAGTCCACTATTAGTAGGATTATTTCAGCACAACCCAGGTGGAGTGAACTGGCTGATTACATGTACTTGCTCATATATTACTCCACCTCCTCTATTTCAAAATAACAATGATTATGGGTTATAAACTGAGGATAGTATATCTATACAGTGCGGTTGTTTTCAGTGCACTCAGAGGTCCACTTCTCTGTAGAAGAGCTCATGGAAGAGTTGTATCACATGGGGGACCAAAGGTGGTTCTTTGGTGTCTATGGATCTCAATCCTGTAGCCTCTTTCTTCTTTCTTTCTTTTCAATTAAGTTGGGATTAACAGGAACCACTGGCTATCAGCCCTTTCCAATTTGAATAGCTGATTTTCCTATTGGAACATGACCTTGCAGATGGAAATCACTAGACAAATCAGGAATATAATTTCTATAGATGAGAAATCAAAGGCAAAATGAACCACATAAATAATGTGAAACAATTACAATATAAAAATAAGCATGATAAATATAACTAAGAAAATATTTTAGCAATAAGAAATAAGAATAGGTAAACATAAAGAAAAACAAGGTGAGAATAATAGGCATAAAATATAATAGTTGAAATAATGAATATGAGAAATGAGCTTAATTGTTGGATAAATAAAGCTGAATTATTGGTAAAGTAGAAAACTTAATTAATGCAAATTATTCTGGAAAAAAAGAGAATTAGAAAATATATGAGGAACTAAGTGATACAAGCTACTAAGTAGCAAAGCCATCAATGGTTAGTAAAGGTTTCAGAGAAATAGAAAATTAAATATGGAAAGTAGAAAAGAGTTGAAGAATTTGTGAAAATAAATTTTCCACAAGTAAATAATCTAGAGCTAAAAGAGTTTTTAAAATATCAATTGGGAAAGCAGATAAAATTCACAACTACTTGTATACAGTGAAATTTTAAAATATCAATTACAAAGACTTTTTTTTTTAATTCTGAAAAAAAAGAAAAAAGACTCATAAAGAAAAAATGAATTATATTGACATCTGACATAATTGCTACATGGTTATAATATGACAGTGGGATATTTTAAAATTAGTAAATAAAATGCTTTCAACATTTATATGTGAGTTCATATAAGGCATTCTTAGACATAGAAGGAACAAAAAAAATATTCAGTATTTTGGGTTGTCAATAATGTAGCAAAGTTCTTCCCTATTGTTAGTATGACTTTTCCTCCTTTCTCATGAAAATCAGTCTTCGAGAAAATACTTTATTAAGAAAAGAAAAAAAAACAAACAAAAAACTCCAGGAGAATTTGAGAAGAAAACGTCTATGTGACTTTAAGTATATTGTTACCTAAATAAGGACAAAAATAGAAAAAAAGAGAAAGTAGTTTCTTATTAAGGTAAAGGGAAAGATGTAAATAATATCAACTTGGTGTGTTTGGGGTTTGGGAAAATAGAAAATAAACAGAACTGAGTTTAATCTAAAACAACTGTCCTTTGATGGGAAGATACAATTGTTAATAAAGTTAACAAATTAATAAAGGGAATGTAAATATGGGTTTTCAGTCTTTATCCATAATAATGATAAAAGTAAATTCTAAATTTTTGGTTAAAGAAAATTAAGTTTATAAATGTAAGCAGAAAAAAAAGTGCAGTATAAAAATGTATGGAAGATGGCAGAAATAAAGTCTAATACAGTAGTGATAATAAGTGTAAATGGCTTAAAATCACCTTTCAAAACTCTTCAATTGGTTAAAAAATAAGGTTTAGCAATATGTTGTCTGCAAGAAATACTTAAAAAGGGGGGACAAAATATATATGTGTATGTATATTTGGTTCAAACAGGAACCTAAATAAATCTGGTGTGACAATACTAAAATCTGAGATAAAATGCAGGTTAAAAAGTGTTGTAAGGAAATTAGGGAAAAAATATAGCCCTAATAGGAAGCATAAAACAATATAACCATCATCAAGATGTATTTATCTACTAACAAATTTAACACTGAATTAATATATTTTTATAAATATATAAAATAAGTGAATCAATAGAGAGATAGGTAGATAGATACACGGATAGATCAAAAGCAGTGTAATATTTTCCACCAAACAAGAAAGAGCATTTGTGTTGTAATTTTTAACATCCCTCACAGAAATTAAAAAGTTTAAGAGAAGAATCATCTGAAATATAAAACTTATAAAAAATAATCAGTTCAAACTATTAGTCATATAAAGAATTATATAAAGAACGCTATTAGACATGAAGAAAAAATAGTTTTCTTTTAGAACGCAATTTTACAAAAATTGGCTCTGTATTAAGCCATAGAGGTAACTTCATAAAAATCAAAGGAAAAAGTACACATATAACCTTATCAGATATCATTCAGTAATAATATGATAAATATCAAAAGTCTGCTGAAAGTAGCACCCTGTAAACAGAAACTAAATAATAGTAATAAACAACGCTTTGACTAAAAAGGAAATCATAAAGTAATTATGAAATATTTAGATTCAACTAGAGGAAGGCACTGCATGAAAACATTGAAGGAGCTCTGAGAAAGTAACAACTGTGAGAAATTTATAGCTTTAATTATTAGGAAACAAAAAAGGTTATAAAATAGCAACTACGCATTCAACTTAGGAAGTTGAAAGTTACAACATAAGCAAAAAGAAGCAAGTAGGATGGACGTCAACAAACTAGAAAAAGAAATGAAGAATATAAACAAAATTTGAGTTGGGATTTTCTTTTCATTAAGATTAATGAAATCTTGCCAAACTTTTGCAAGACTGAATTTAAAAAAAATAAAAGCTAGAATGCTAAACTAAAGTGGAATACAAATAATTGGATATACAGACAACAGAGATTTCACATAAGAGATATTTAAACCTTATATTCTAATGCCTCATTTAATAATCCTGGATGTAAATGATACATCTTTGAAAAAATGCAGGATGCCAAAATAGCACAAAAAGAAAAAGAAAACTTTCATAGGTGAGTAAAATTTGACAAAGTAAAACAAAAGCAAAACAACAATAACAAAAAATGCTTTAAATGACTATCAAAGATCTCTCTTCCCAAAATACCCATACCCAAATGTGTTTGTAAATAAATTCTCCTAGAGTCAGGAAATAAATGGTTTCTGTAGTATAAACATGTTTGAGAAAATATAAAATATCAAAAGATATGCTACTATTTGTGTGAGACTAGAGAAACTGAATAGAAATAATCTCCTGAAAACCATATATTTATAAAAGCTTAGAAATTTTCATAAGTTCCATAAGGAGTTGGGTGAGAGAGTGATCAATACGGCATTGGGGTGGTAACAGGTATTGGCAATAATTAATGTGGTCATTCCTAGAAGATTTGATTTGTGAATGTGGAGGTTTCATCAATTAGATACAATAATCGAACAACATGGAAAGGTCTTTAAAACAAAGCTCTGAGAAAGTAAGCAATGGCATAAGGACTGAAACAATGCTATTATGTGAATTAAAAACACATGAGCACATACTTTTTTTTTGTGCTGAGGACACTTAAAATCTACTCTCCTAGAAATGTTCAAGTACATAATATATTGTTTTAACTATAATCATTGAAGTGGATGATACAGATCTCTTGAAGTTATTCTTCTTGTCTAACTACTATTAAAACACACAAGCACAAGAATGTGTATTTTACAAATAATACATACAAATAAAAATCAGTCATAAAACAAATTAAAATGATTGACAATAGGGGGAAAGTTATGTAGAGAATGATGATAAAGGTGAATAAATAGAGAAATGGGTGGGATGGTAGATAGATAAAAATAACGTTGATGATTCATTTACAGGCTGATAATAACTAGTAGTTAAAAATATGCTCCAATAAACTGCCTGTGTCTGGGATTCAAACAGGAGAGATACATGATACACTTCTACAAATGTTTGTAAAAATGACTATTTTGAAAAATAAAGGAAACAAGAAAATGTGTCATTTTGAGCCTGTACCTTACGCCAATAAACTGCCTGTGTCTGGGATTCAAACAGGAGAGATACATGATACACTTCTACAAATGATTGTAAAAATGACTATTTTGAAAAATAAAGGAAACAAGAAAATGTGTCATTTTGAGCCTGTACCTTACATGAGGGGAAAATAATTTCCTGAGTGTCTGTTACCACAGGCATGTCCTCAAAAGAAGTGGAGTGCAAATTTATGTCACTGAAACATTCATGAAAACTCAAGAAATTAGTTAAAATATTTCTACTTTGGTAGTGCCTTAAGATCCTTTGCAGCAAAGAAGCACATCATGTCTGGAAATCTGTGCCCTGGATCTTGCCTTATATGATTCCCAAAGACAGACACAAACAGAATACATTTTGGAATCTAAATGTATAAAACATGTATGCTTAGTAAATTATTAGAGAGAATGTTAGTAAAAACAGCAAACTAATGATGCCCCCTCAAATTTCAAAAATCTGGATTATCCGATATAGAGCATAAATTGAGATTAAAATGTTAAGGAAATAAAAGAATTATGAAATCATGAAATATGAAAATATTAAGATATTTTGAGAGTGAGAGCATATTTGCATAACTTTTATTATAGTATATTGTTATAATTCTTCTATTTTATCATTAGTTATTGCTGTTACTCTCTTACTGTGCATAATTTATAGATTAAATTTTATCATAGATATGTATGTACAGGAAAAAAACACAGTGTGTGTATATATATATATATAAGGTTTGATACTATGTGTGGTTTCATGTAATCAGTGAGTGTTTTGGAACTTGGAACGTATCCCCTATGGATAAAGCAGAACTACTGAACTGTGCACTAAAACCTAAAATATGGCTAAAATAGTAGTTAGATTTAACTTTATAAAATTGATTATATATTTTAGATAAGAAGAAAGGCTTACAATTAATAATTTTAAAATCTAACAAAAGGAGTTAGAGAAAGAAAAGCACCCTACCCCCCCCATTGAAGTAGTTAGAAAAGCTACTTACTAATCAGAAATTAGTAAAATGGAAAAAAAGATACAATAAAAAGAAAAAACATCCAAGAGATAGCTATTTGGAAAAGAACAGTAAATAGATGACCATCCAGCATGATTGACTAAGAAATAAGGGTAGAGGACACAGATAATAGATATTATAAATGAAATAAGTGGCCTAAATACAGAAACAGATAACTTTAAAATTAACACAAGAATACTGTCAACAATCATATGTAAATAAATTTTAAAACTCAGATAAAAAGTTATATTCTAGAAAAAATTATAACATCAAAACTTCAGAAGATACAGATTTTATTACCTGAATAATCATATGATCATTAAAAAAAAAATAGACAGTAGTTTAAAATTCTACCCTCAAACCCGATAAATACCTAACATGGGCCCAAAGGATTTTATAGGAGAATTCAATAAAACATTGTAAAAATAATTAATTCCTAGCTTAGGCAAAAATTTAATTATTAAGACAAACTTTTTCAGAGAGCAGAAGAAAAAAGGCAAGAAGGTTCCTCACCTTATCTGATGAATCTAGTATCTAGTATTAATAGCAGTACTCAACATGAAATATTATGGATCAACTTAAAAGTAGATGCCAAACTGACAAAGTATTTAGCAAAGTCAAGTCATTGATATGTACACTCGATTACACACATACACACACATCTGCATCATGATTACATCAGGTTAGTTGCAACTATTCAGGATGAATTTATTTTAGAAAATTTAGTAATATTATATACTATATAAAGAGACATTGATCATATTAATTTATACCAAAATAGTATGTGTGAGTAAACATTTGCTCACTGTAAAAATATAAGTAACCAATTAGCAAACTAGTAAAACTCTGTAGAGAACATTTGTAACTAATGAATAGAATCCTGCAAAAAAAAAATTTCATTCATGGTAAAATATTAGATACATTTCACTTAAAA
>NW_007729020.1:197861-199511 GCF_000696425.1 Galeopterus variegatus
ATTGTCTATGATGTGAATCACATTGTGGTTTTATGCTTATTCAATGATAGCACTGCTTTTTAATTTCTATCTTTGTATAGAAGTTTTCTGGGTTGTAAGATTTTTAAAAATTATAATTTCCTAACAATTCTCAAAATTAATAAAATAATTTGAAGAGCAATTTAATCAATATATAAACATACGTAAAATCTATATAAAAATTCTTATATACAAGGAATATACAACTGTAAACATAATACTGTTTTACTAGGATCACTATATATGGAAATAAAATTAGCAAACTATCTGTAATATCACTGTGGAAAGCATGATAAACTATTAAAAAACATTCAAGAATATATATATATATATATATATATACACACAGATATCTGTATATATATGAGGACACTTCAAAAGTTCATGGAAAAATAAAATTGAAAGATAATACAAATTGTTCCATGAGCTTTTCGAAGACCCCTTATATAGTGAGCATCTTAATTCTCCTTATATCTAATTCTATTTCAATCAATATACTGAATTTTTAAAATTGAAACATTTGGAAATGTGACTCAAGAATTGTTGTAAAAGTGTTGAAGAAAAATGATGGAGTGATTAATTTTACTATGTATCAAAACTTATAGTTTTTGTGACTAAGGACAGACAGGGATATACAATTAAGGTGATAAAACAAAATAAAGATACAAGAAATAAAACAAGACATATGTATATTACAGATGTGGCACTGCAGATCAGTGGGGTAAGGATAGATTATATAATAAATGGAGCTTGGACTTCTGGATAATCATATAGACAAAGATAAAACAGAATTCTGCTTCATACAATACAGACAAATAATTATATTCAGTTTATAGATAAAAATATGAAGAGCAAAATTTAAACTTTTAAAAGATAATATAAGCTTCCATGTGACCATAGGGCAAGAAAAAATTTAGTAAACAAATACTAAAACTGAAACCATGTGAAAATATTGATATAGTCACCAAATTTAAAAATATGTTCCCCCAAATACCTATAAATAATGTTAAAAGATAAGTAAAGAAGAAAAATATGCTTGCAATGAATGTCACTAATAAAGCGTTAGTACGCAGAATATATAAAGAACTACAAATCAACTTGGAGAGAGACAAAGAATATAACATTAACAGGAAAGGGTTACATACGTGAACAGGACCAACAAAGAAACTGAAATCAGTGCTGATGATTGTCACCAGATGGTGAGTAATATCATTGTTTGAGAAAATTAGTAACTCATTTGCACAGTCATCTGTGGATATCAACTACATCTGTATATGCAGATATCCTATGAGAAAAAAATACACTTTTGACTATGTATCCTAGAGTAATATCTGCATATGTGGCCTTGGAAAAATGTACAAGAATCCTCCTAGCATCACTTTGTAATAACAAAATATTTGAAACATATGATGAGTGTGGTATATTTGTAAGTGGGCTATTAATTATAGAAGAAATAAATGAATTGAAACTAATGTAATCAATGTAGATACGCAAAATGTTACAATTAATAACATTTTGTAACAGTCAAAAATCACTATTTATTGTTCATCAACATATCCATATATATTAAACACGCAAAGAATGTAATGGGAATGCTTAACACAAAATTCAAGAAAACATTCTTTTGAAGAG
>NW_007729020.1:200624-201977 GCF_000696425.1 Galeopterus variegatus
CATTTAAAAAGACCTGTGAGCAGCAGGTTGCAAATAGGTCCTGAGGGGATAAACATCCCAGCTGGATTGTGTGGCCCATCTGCCCGATTAGCACTGTGGCTGAAAGGAGCTGACAAGCAGATCTTATTTTTATCTAATCTTTAAATTCCAGGAACTTCATTTCACTAAATCATAGCGTTCTAGTAGGATTGTAAAAGCTTTCTCTCTGCTTATTCCTTTCTAATCTAGATTTTCCTCAAGAGCTCTACTTATGGAAGGTTTCTATCAGATAAACGCTCCATATCCCCTGCCATTACATTATTGAAAAGAAAATCTCCTAAGCTAAAATTAAAACACAAAAGTACGTAGGAATAATTTAGCAATTATTCATACTGTTATAAACAATTTTTAATAGATTAAAGAATTAATATTTTCCATTATTTATGTTTTTGCATTATGCATAATGTAGAACAGTATGCAAAGTTAAGTACATTTACAACTACTTTGACTACTTTGCATAAAGAGAATAAAAATGCACCCATGAGCATTCCTGCAATTGCTTTTTAAAAATTAGCTTTAATTTCATTATACATTCAATACATTTCTTTGTTTGAAAAATATAATGCTAGGGTATTGGGCAATGGCAAGGTAGTTTGTCACAAACACATTCTGAAGAATAGTGTGATATATTAAGAAATTTTTGGTATCTGATTATCACACATGTGTGCACACAACTGATTCCATTTGTGGTTATAACCTGGGTAAGGTATCCATACAATGGGTGGGAGGCTGAGTGTAGGTAACGAGACATATGGAAATGACAGCAATGGTAGATGAGGAAACCCATATGATCTGTTCTTTGACGTCAGTGATGAGATGAGGAAGGAGGCTCATTATCCAAGAGTTAGGGACAACACCAGATTCAGAATATGGAGGTTTCATCTGAATCACTGACCTTGTAGGATAGCAAGGATAGTCAATGACAGAAACATAGATTTGACCAGTTCTATAAAAGTGAGAGTAAATCTGATTGACTCTATACTCTCAACTTGTTGTTTATTCAATTAGAATTTTTATTATGTTGACATACAATTTAAATGGAGTTAGATTTTTAAACCAATGCAAGGGGGATATAGTAATTGTAATAATTGCTTTGAGTCAAACAACAAAGGCAAAAGAAGATGAGGTATGTTTACATTATTCAAACAGTTGAGAGAGAGAAAAAAGTCAATGAGCTTAAAGGCTTTCAATGATATAATTTATTATTGCTTCCAAAACAATGGAATAATTGTATTAAAAAAGCAAATTCACTAATATTTTGCCCTTTGAACTGGTGTGATTCAATAAATTTCAAAATAATGGAGGAAACCTTTT
>NW_007729020.1:203020-204305 GCF_000696425.1 Galeopterus variegatus
CGATGCATAGTAGAAGGTATACATTAGTATACATATTAGTACTGTGGTTATGTTAAAGCATTCAAATTTTAAACTTATTTCACAGTCAAATAAAAATTAAGTTGCAATAGAATAATCTAGTTATGTTCAGAGCTATAAATTATACCATCATATTGAAAACAAAAAAGTTGATGTGAAATTAATATAAATTATCATTTATTTATCTAGGCTATGCAATATCATCACTCCATTTCCGAACACTGTAATAGCATATGAGGCCACCAACTTAGTACACAAAGGTCAGGAAAAATCAAGAGTCACAGAGGAATAGACATGCTAATAATAGTCCATAAATGGCATAATCTACAACAGATAAATTAGAAAGTTATGTCTATAAACATGAGGAAGATAGGACAGGATCACACTCAAAATTTAAGTGGAATCTATGGGAAAAGATGGACTGCAAAGATCAAAGTTAAGAAATCAGAAACGTATACACAGATATCCGACTTCTGGATAAAAGCTCACAGGTCTGGAAAAAGTTTTTCAGAATATCTGGAATTTTTGTGTGCATGAGAATCACCGAGGAACATGTTAAACTTCAGACTTCCTTGGATTCTATTTAAAATTACTGTATTGATTCAATATGCTTCATCTAAAATATCATAAAAAATAAATTTCTTCATTGGAGCCATGTTTGTGTGTGTATGTGTGCTTAAAGATATTTTATTCTGTTTAGAATTATGATATCAATTTGAACCCAGAAAGTACATTTTAAGAAATTATGTAGTACCTAGTCGGATGACTATAATTTAATAAAAGGAAAATAAGTGTTGAAAATGATGTGGAGATATTGGAACCCACATAAATTACTGGTAGGAATGCAAAATGATACAGCTGCAATAAAAAACGATTTGGCAGTTTCTCAAAAAATTGAACATAAGAGTTACCATGTGTCCCAGCAATTGCACTTGCAGGCATACACCCAAGAGAATTGAAAGCAAGGACTGAAACAGATACCTGTACACCAGTTTTCACAGCAGCACTACTCACGATTGCCTAAAGTTGCAAACAACCCAAATGTTAATTAATAAATGAGTGTAACAAATAAACAACATGTGGTATATGCACACAAAGGAACATCTTCAGCCATGAAGAAAGAATGAACCACCGATCATGCAACAACAAAGATGAAACTTGAAAACACTACATTCACCCCCAAATTATATCAGAAATATGGAATTAAAAAAAATCACGATTGAAGATTATGATCAGTTAGTTGTCTTGTGTTTATTAGGGATTAAAT
>NW_007729020.1:204877-207412 GCF_000696425.1 Galeopterus variegatus
ACTTCCTTAAAAATTGTATTTGAGATTTTTTGTTGTAAAGTTTTAGAAAGAATAGTGGCCTCGTGTTATATTTATACTCAAATCAGTAGATTAATGGGTGAAATTATAAGCATCATAGCATAACAGAGCCTCTTTAATTCACAGTATCTTTTTTGAGTTGTGGAATGGTGATTTATTTCTCTAACACAATTTTAAAGCATTCTTCTTAGTTTCTGATTAGAATAAAGTTAATATGTATGAGTCTATAGAAGCTTCTAAATACATTATTAAAGTTTTCTCTTTTTAGAAAACTCCCATTTACTTCATTGTTTATATTCCGTTATTGATTCTTTATAATATAGTCTATATATTATGTTCTGATATGTGGTATTTTGGTTCTTTTTTGTTCCATGGCACAAATTTCTAAATAGCAGTTGAGTAGCAGTCTTATTTTAAGTGTGACTATACATTAGCCAAGCCGCCTGTATATATGAAAATAGAAATTCTTATCACTGCACACTTCTTGAGAAAATGAGAATTCTTATATAGCTTTTTGCTTAGTTTGATTTGTATTGGAATTTCTTGAAAAGAAATTAATATCTTCTAGCCTTTTCTATCCAACATACTGTCAGTCTTCCCTGCCTTAGAAAATGCAAAAACACACTTTACCTATTTTCCCTCTAACATTTCTTCTTGGAACAATTTGCGTTCATTAACCTGACATTTCCTGTCTTTATTTTATATTTATTGTAGTACATCCTCCAAATAAGAAACCAATTTGGCATTGATTATTTATTATTATAAATAATTGTGGAATAATATTTTCATTGTCTTTCTGATATCCCCCTTTCATTTTTTTTTTTTTTGTCTTTTTCCTGACCGGCCACACCACACTCAGCCAGCGAGTGCACCGGCCATCCCTATATAGGATCCAAACCCGCGGCAGGAACGCTGCTGCGCTCCCAGCACCGCATTCTCCCGAGTGCACCACGGGGTCTGCCCAATATACCCCTTTCAAATGAGATTAAACTAAAATTTTCTTAAAGAATGTTAAAAATACATATTTTTACTTAGATAGTTTAGTTGTATGACTCAGCTTTTTTGCCCAATCCAAGCAACAGTTTCAAATTTCTCCATTGTGTTTTATAATAATAATAATGATAATAAAAGTCACATGATTCTCTTCTCATAGACATTGCAAAGGGCTGAGTCAAATTTCTCTGCAAACAAAATATTGTGTTTTCTGAATCTTATCCAGTTTTTTATTAATAATATTTATAATCTCTTGTCTTAGGGTCACATAATTTACATATTTATTGTTTGTATTATATTATATGCTACTATTTTAAATTGTAAATTTCCCCTTTGCCTTTTAAGATATATTTGAATACCCTATTGTGTTATCCCATTGACTCCTTCAGTTCTATTGTTATATCTTATTATTATTTTATTGTCCACATGTCCTTAACTCTTCTGGGCTAGCCTTATAACTATTGTGTGTTTAGTGTTGTGTGTTGTTTTTGTCTCACTTCATTAGTTTTTCTTTATTCTTTCCTTTTTCTCATCCGTGAAATTCTGAACTATTTTTGAAGTACCTGTTTTCCATCTGTTTTCATCCATAAATATACATAGTTTTGAATAACAAAGCCCCTTTCCAATACAGTTTTTATAAATGCCTCATATAAGATAATTTTCATATTCCTGTTTTCCATGTAGAAAATAGTGATTTCACTTTAATTTCAAAAAACCTACTTTAATGAATTCCTGAGTTTTATTGACACCCTATATAGAAAAATGTGCTGTATCAACTAAAATTCTTTGTGCTGAAATGAAAGATTGTGGTAAAAACTATCCTTTTAAATTTTATATTTTAATGTCAAAATTCTAAATTTATATGCTAATTTCTAAAAGGCAAACAATATAGAATATTATATACAGGAATTAGCTATCTTAAATTTGGCATAGACAGTTAAGTGGTTGAATTTCTTTTTCAAAAATCTTGCTAATTTATTACTGTTTGATCAAAACTAACTGTGGGCTCTTTATTCAATGACTGTCCTTCTCTAAAACACACAACAAACTCCTTACTTTGAGAAATTTGAATTAGGAAAATTATGATCCTTTAATTTACTGCTCTTGAATTAATGAATGTCCCCATCTCACATTTTCCCTACTTGTGAATTCTTAAAATTAAGCTCTTCTTAAGAGTTTTCTTCTGTCCTCTTTCTCCTATCAGAGACTGATATAAATATTCTAAATTGATCTTTTGTCACGTAGATATAATGAAAAATAGATAAACAGAAATACACTTTTTCTACTTTTTCCTCTCTTGCCCAGAATTGGTATTAATTACATTTTTTTCTTCTCTCTTTTTAAAAATTATTTAGCTGTTTCTCCTGTGGCATTTTTATGCATCCTGTCTTAGTCTCACTGCTTAAATTTCTTCAACAGCTTCTACTACGTTCATATGCTTGTCTGCTCATCCTCAAGCCCAGTTGTTTTCTTCTTAGACTAGTGCTCTTATTTACCTCTGAAAAATTTTTCACCCAAAATAAC
>NW_007729020.1:208048-218228 GCF_000696425.1 Galeopterus variegatus
TTGTTTTCTTCTTAGACTAGTGCTCTTATTTACCTCTGAAAAATTTTTCACCCAAAATAACCTTTGTATAACTGCATGATATCTTGCTTATTGCATCTGGAGCTTATTGCTAGAAGGTGTGTGAACTTTTATCACAGATGATATATGTGATGGTTGATTTTATGTGTCAACTTGTCTGGGCCATGGGGTGCCCAGACACTTGGTCAAACATCATCTGTATGTGTCTGTGAGGGGTTTCTGGATGAGACTGACCTTTGAACTGATAGACTGAGTAAAGCAGATTGCTCTCTCCCTACCGTGGACGGACCTTATCCAGTCAGCTGAAGACCTGAATAGATCAAAAGCCTGGAAAGAGGAAACTCCTCCTGCCTTACTGTTTGACCAGGAATATTGATCTTTTCCTGCCTTTCATTATGGATTGAATCACTGGCTCTTCTTGAATCTAAACTTGTCAACTCTCAGATTAGCTCTTGTTAGTGTTACCAGCAAACCGACTACAGATCTTGGAACTTTTCAACCTTCATAATTGTGTGAGCCAATTCTTCCTCTCACACACATATACATCCTATAAGTTTTGATTCTCTGGAGAACCTTGATTAATACAGTAATATATAAGGAAGACTATGGCCTAGGCAGGAGTAGTAATTCCTTTAAAAATAAAGGTTAAAAAAAATCTCTCCATACCCTGAGGATCCGTTTTCCCAGGACTATACATTGAAAAGATTGTCCTTTCTTCAAAGAGTCTTCTTTGTACATTTTCAAACATTTATTATGAATGGTTTTATTATTCAAAATGTAATAATTATATTGCATAATATTTAATACACCAATTATACTGATTTGAGTATCATATATTGTACACAGGTATTGATATTCAACTCTGTACCCCACAGATACGTACAATTAATAATGTTTCTATTTAAAAAATATAATATCGGCAAATATTCCATGTGCACTTGAAAATAATGTGCATTCTGTTGTTGCTGAGTGGATTGTTTCATATAAGTCAAGGAAGTCAACTTTGTTTCACTGGTTTTTTGATAGTATTGTTCAAGTCTTTTATGTCCTTACTGATTTTCTTTCTACGTGTCTGCTGTTATTGAGAGAATAGCTTAAAATATTCTCCTCTAATTGTGAATTTGTCTATTTTTCCTTTTAGTTCCATGACTTTTTGCTGTATGTGTTTGAAACTCCATTTAAGAATTTGAACATTTAGAATTGTATGTCCTCTTAATAAATTGATTTCTTGTTATTTAGTATTTTATTTTATTGCTTTATTTTTAGATATTTAAGTGTCAAATAAAGATTGGATATATTTAAGGTGCACGATGTGATGATTTGATATATGTATACATTGTGTAATGTTTACCACAATCAAAGTAATTAATGCACCCATCACCACCCATTTTGTAGCTCAGATACCCAGAGCTTGTTCATCTTATAACTGAAAGTTTGTGTACTTTGAATATCTCTCTATATCCTCCACCCCATTCCCAACTTCTGGCAACCAATTGTTTAATCTCTGCTTTTATATAATCAAAGCTTTGTGGTATTGTTGCAAAAATAGACACATAGAACAAAAGAACAGAATAGAGATCCCCAAAATAAATCCATGAATGTATGGTCAACTAATCTTTGTAAAGAATGCCAATAATATACAATGAGGAAAGGAAAATCTCTTCAATAAATAGTTCTGGGAAGACCAGACATATACACGCAAGAGAATGAAATGAGACCTTTATCTTACACCATATACAAAGTTTAACTCAAAAATGAATAAAAGAGTTAAATGTAAGATCTGAAATCATAAAACTCCTAGAAGAAAACAGGGCAAAATCTCCTTGACATTGGTATTGGCAATACGTTTTTTGAGTATAATGCTGAAAGTACAAGCAACAAAAGGAAAAAATAAATAGTAGGACTACATCAAATTAAAAAGCTTCTGTACAGCAAAGACAGTGATCAACAAAATTAAAATACAACTTATTCAATTGGAGACAATGTTTGCAGGCCAAATATCTGATGAGGGGTTAATATCCAAAATGTACTGAAAAACTCACAAAACTCAAATGTTAAAATAAAAACATAAATAAAATTTCCCAAAGAAGACATCACTAATCATCAGTGAAATGAAAATCAAAACCACAATGAGATATCACCTTATACATGCTAGGATGGCTATTGTCAAAAAGACAATAGATAAATGTTGGCAAGAGTGTGGAGAAAAGGGAACTCTTGTACACTTTTTGTGGGAATGTAAACTGTGGCATAACCATTGTGAAAACAATATGGAGGTTTTTAAAAAGTTAAAAATAGAACTACCATAAATCCAGCAACCCCACTTCTGAGCGTATAACAAAGGAAATCATATCAGCACCTCAAAGTGATATCTGCACCCCAATGTTGATTGCAGCATTAGCCACAACAGCCAAAGTATGGAAATAACCTGAAATAATTCCTAATCATTATGAAATGGCATTCTTTATCCTAAGTAATATACTTTACATTGAAATCAGCCTTATCTTATAGTGATATTGCTAATCATTTTTAAAAAATTTTTTCTTTTATAATGAGTGTTACCCTCATATCTCTTTTTCCATCTTTTAGCTTATAATCTACATAGACATTTATATATAAAGTCCACTTTTATGGGCAGCACATAATTAGTCCTTACTTTTTTTATAAATAAATTCTGACAATTTCTGCCTTTTACGTGTGATATTTGGAGCATTTACATTTAATATGAATTAAACCTTTGGTGGAGTGTCTGTTGAGATATTTTGTCTATTTTTTTTTGTTTGTTTGTTTGTTTTTATTTTGTCAATATACAATGTAATTAGTTATTGTGTCCCATCACCGAAATATTTTGTCTATTTTTAATTGAGTTCTTTGTTTTCTTATGGTTTGGGTTTTTAGGTTTTTTTTTTTTAACACAACAAACCAGGCCTGTTTATATTTCTTACCCATCACTTCCTCACAATTTCACTCTTATTTTACTTTATATTTTATTTATTTATTATTTTATTTAATTTTATTATTGAATCACAATTGATATACATATTTTGGGGGTTCAATGTTTATGTATTTTTATCAAGTCAATATTATTAGCATAGATTTTATTATGAATTGTACTTATCCTTTATGGCCCATATCCACTCTCTCTCCATCTCCCTCTGCCTCCTGCCTTCCACCTCTGAACCCTAGATTTCTTCTCTCCTTCTGAAAGAGTAATTGTCAGTCTGTTGATTTGCTGCCTACATGATCTGTCCAATGCTGAAAGGTGTGTTCAGTTCCGCCAATATTATCAGAGAGCAGATGTTTCTTCTGTCACTCTGGAATGGCTTTGTGGAGAGAGACATCCTCTTCTTTTCTTTGGTTTCTGTTGGTGACTCTCCTTGTGTCAAAGCACTCAAGTGGCTGGTGGGCCATATGCATGGTGGTTATGGCATATAGCCACTTTTGTAGCAGCCATGGTAATTGTGGTGGCTGTGGTCACATGGAAGTGGTGTTTTTGGTGAGCTCCCTGCCTGGTTGTGGGAGGAGGGGTTGGCCTGGCTTCACACCTTGGGACCCTGGGCAGGCCCCATGGCAGCGGTGGCATGCCTGGTTGCTGGAAGAGAGGTTGGTCCACAGCTTCATCTGTTTTGACATTCTAAGATGTTGTTATGTAGCAGTTGGGTGGGAGAGGGAGAAGGGAAAGGTGAATGAAATAGGGTGGGAGAAGGAGGAAGGAGGGGATGTGTGGTTGAGCCCCATGGCACCCCCCTCATTCCTGCAGGGGAGACCAGGGGGCTTCCAGTGTGGCTTGGTAATTGCTGGGCTGAATGCAGACGTCAGAGAGGTGTGGCTGAGGCCCTCGTTCCCTCAATGCCCAAGCTCGGGAGCCTGGGGTGCTTTCTGTGGTGGCTCAGTGGTCATTGCTGGGCTGGTTGTGAGTGTCAGGGGGGCATGGCAAAGGCAAAGGCCCTAGGTCACCCCCGTCCCAGTTCAAGGGTCTGAGATACTTCCTGTGGCAGCTCAGCAGTCGTTACTGGGCTGGTGTGAGTGTTGGGGGCCATGGCTGAGGCCCCTGGTCCTCTCTCCTCCCTGGCTTGGGGGCCCAGGGGGCTTCCGTTCCTTATGGGTTTTATAGGTGTTCTTTGGTGAAGTGAGACCTTTACTAGTTAATATCAAACTTTGTCTCTTTGTGGGTATTTTGTTTTTTCTTTCAGTTCTGTGTTGGATTATTCACTGTTTCCACTACTTAAACTCTGCACTGGAACTCATTTGTTGTCCTTTGCTTACTTCTAAAATGGGGACGCTTGAGCCCTGTGGTTGAGCTAAATTGATGCTTTACTGCTGATTCTCTGCAGAAGGCTTTTTGAGCAGCTTAAGTTTTAATGGTTGACTTTATAGGTACTTCTGGGTCTCGTGAGATCCGGTGCTCCTGGGTTGTGTAGACTCTTTGGTCTGTGCCTGTATCTCTTCAGCAGACTGCACCCCCTGCTGTTCTATATTCCTGACCAGTCTCCACTGAGTGGGCCTGTGCTGATTGGGGGCAGATCAGCTGTTCTTGTTGTGCCCCAATGTTCTCCTGGTGGGCCCGTCTCCCCCTCTGCCCACACTTGAAACACTTCCCATGGGACGGGCCATGCACTAGTCCCTTGTGATGACTCACCGGCCTCTAAGTGGCTCCTTTTTTCAGTTCTTGTGGCTCCTCATTCCTATACGGGTCCTCTAGAACCCTGTTAGTGATCTTGCTGGCCTGAGGGTCACCAAGGCCCTCTTCTCCCCTGCTGCCTCCAAGCAACTTTATAAGAAGGGCACAGCAGAGGCTTTTGCCAGCTCTTGCTCCAAGTGCTCACCAGCTCCAGCCTTGAAGCAGCCAGGGTCAAAATGGTAGTAGCAGTCCTTTCTTTCTCTCGTTGTGGCTTCTCCTGCTTTCACTCTGTAGGTCTCTCCTCCTCTTCCCCTGAGATCTAGTGGCCCCAGCTGGGCTGTCGTTGATTTTTAATTGTTGTAAATTGGTTGATTTGTGGCACAGAGTGATGCTGGGGACTGTCTATTCTGCTGTCTCGTAATAAGTCCATCTATTCTGTTATCTTGATCAGAAGCTGACTGTTTGAGTTTTAAGATTTCTTTATATATTTGGATATAAATCCTTTATCAGGTGTATCTATTCCAAATATTTTCTCCCAATCTGTGACTTGTATCCTTATTCTCTTGGCTCTGTCTTTCACAGAGCAGAAGTTTTCAGTTTTAATGATGCTCAGCTTATTTACCTCTATCATGGGTCATGCCTTTTGTGTACTATCTAAAAAGTCAATCCATACTGAAAATCAAGATTTTCTTTTATGTTATCTGTTAGTTTTATATCTTTGTTTTTTACATTATGTCTATGATTCATTTTGAATTAACTCTTTTTTTTGGCTTATTAGCTACAACTGTTTCACCATTTTAAAATTTTTATTGATTGCTTTGGGGTTATAGTACACAGTTTTAACTGTGTGTCCACCCTCAAGTCCTATTATGCCACATCTAGTATATGAAAATTTTACAATAATATCTTTCCATTTTCCTCATTCTAGCATTTATGCTGAAATGTTTTATTGACTACAAGAAATATAAAACTAAGTTATGCATGTGGAAGAAAAATGATACCAGTTGGAAATGTAAATTTACACAAAGGAACAAAGAACATTGAGAATGGTAAATACATGGGTAAATATATGTCAGTTTTTAACATAGGGCTTTCATTTCTTAAAAATTAAACATTTTTTCCAGAGTTGCAACATACAAGAGAAATTTAGAGGAAATAAACAGAGGTTTAGAATCTGTGGGAAGGTGCGTTCTTTTTCTGTTTCTCCACCTAACCATGTCTGCCACTGTAATTATCCCCTAAGACTCCTCTTTGTCTCATTCTTTTTGAGGTTGGTTTATTAAAATAAAGGTTTCTTGGCATAGTTGAGAAATACACAATTGAGCAGTTCTTCTCAGTGTAATCATAATTCATTCCAAGCAAATATACCCTTAGATTTATTAAATTATTTCCTGAAACCTCTCAGTCTTTGGTTTAGAAAATATATAATTTGTAAATGTTCCAGCTATTTAGGTTGGTGTAAACCCTAAAAACAAGAAGAGCCTTTAAATAAAAGACAATAAAGTGAGAAAAGGCAGAATTCTCTCATTTTGAACTTTATGAAAAAGTAAAGTGATATTGGAGAGGCTATTCTAAGCATGAAAATAAGGCTTGTATGACACGTTTTGTCACGTATAAATCTGGTATACACGAAATCTGCAGCTAAGGATGATATCATGGTTGTAGCTCAATTTCCCTGTGATTGGTTTCACTACTNCATTTCTTAAAAATTAAACATTTTTTCCAGAGTTGCAACATACAAGAGAAATTTAGAGGAAATAAACAGAGGTTTAGAATCTGTGGGAAGGTGTGTTCTTTTTCTGTTTCTCCACCTAATCATGTCTGCCACTGTAATTATCCCTTAAGACTCCTCTTTGTCTCATTCTTTTTGAGGTTGGTTTATTAAAAATAAGGTTTCTTGGCATAGTTGAGAAACACATGATTGAGCAGTTCTTCTCAGTGTAATCATAATTCATTCCAAGCAAATATACCCTTAGATTTATTAAATTATTTCCTGAAACCTCTCAGTCTTTGGTTTAGAACATATATAATTTGTAAATGTTCCAGCTATTTAGGTTGGTGTAAACCCTAAAAACAAGAAGAGCCTTTAAATAAAAGACAATAAAGTGAGAGAAGGCAGAACTCTTTCACTTTGAACTTTATTAAAAAGTAAAATGATATTGGAGAGGCTATTCTAAGCATGAAAATAAGGCTTGTATGACACGTTTTGTCACGTATAAATCTGGTATACACGAAATCTGCAGCTAAGGATGATATCATGGTTGTAGCTCAATTTCCCTGTGATTGGTTTCATTACTACTTTTTATAATATGCCCAAACCATACCTAAATTGAACTAGACAGTGAAATCAACATATCTTGGTATTAGATTGTTAACACAAAAATTAGATAAGAATTGGCACTAGTTATAATGAATTGGCATTGTTGCTTGTTTATTATTTGTTATTGAGATATAATCACATAAATGTCTACAGCAAATAATCAGGGAAGCTTTGATACAAAAGAGTACTTATAGATGGAGGTAATATGCAGGAGTCTTAAATCAAACAGCCAGCATTTGTAACTATTTGTTTTTCTATGATGAATGTCAGTTTAATTGGCATTAGTTTAACAGAGAACACAATACACAGTTAATAAAGGAACATCTAATTAGAGTTCATAATATTTCTTCTCATCTGAAAAGCCAAAGTGTAAGTGTTTATTAATTAAGGTATGTCTTTCTTTTTCTACCATCAATGCATGCAAAAGGTAGATAAAACTTTATTAAGATAATTTCAATTATGGTTATTATTCCAAAATGTAGAGTTGAAATGAAACATATGGAAAGTAATTGTAAAGAAAGATAACATAATTCTAAATCTACTAAGAATATTATAAGGGAAAATTCTTATACTAATAAATAAATTTTAAAATGATTACTTATTTATCTACTCCTATTTTAATGAATAAATACACCACATAAATTTGTTTCTACAAATGGAAATAGTTCTTTAAACAGTCAAGTTTTATTGCTATATGAGAAATGCAGGCACCCTTCAATAAAAACTTTTTTAAAAAAAGTAGTTGCATTCTGATATAATAGCAAACAATTGAAATCTAAGATATACTCAATTACAGTCTTATTAACACTTTTAAATTTAGAATGTATGATGGTTAATTTTATGAGTCCTCTTGACTAGGTTATGGCTTCCTTAGATATTTGGTCAAACATTATCCTGGGTGTTTCTGTGAGGGTATTTTTCAATGAGATTAACATTTAAATTGGTAGACTGAGTAATGCAGATTGTTCTCTCTCATGTGGGTGGACCTCATTGAAGGCCTGAATAGAACAAAAAAGGCTCACCCTCTCCCAAGTAAAAGAGGATTCATTCCACCTGACTGCTTTCCAAATGAGACATTGGCTATTTCCTGTCTTCAGACTTGAACTCAAGAATTGACCTCTTTCTAGGGTTAGAGGCTATAAGTCTTCAGACTGGAACTACACTATTAGCAATTCTGGGTCTCCAATTTGGTTACTCACCCTGTTCTTGGGAGTTGTCAGTCTCCATACTCACATGAGCCAATTCCTTATCATAAATCTCTTTATATCTCTATATAGGTATATACACATATATTACATCTATTTTCCTATTATTTCAGGTTTTCAGGAGAACCCTGACTAATACAGCATGTAAAAATATGTATTTTTAGTAAATTGCTGTTAGTCATTGTAATATAGTGTGTGTGTGTGTGTGTGTGTGTGTTTTATAAATGTAAACTCAATATAATGACATTATTTTGTTTAAAAACTAACTTATTTTAAATTGACCAATCTAGAAACTCATCTGTTTCTTATTGATATTTTTCTTGTAATAAACTGTCTGATCAATGTATTGCAAACATCAGTTAAGCTATTTGTATAAAGTCAGACTGTGACATATTCATTGTCATATATCTTTAATATTTACAAAAATAAACAAGAAAATTGTACACCAAGAAATATCTCAAGAAGCAGGAAAATGTAGGATCTAAGCAGCTATATTTTGAAAATATACTTCTGATTAAAAACTATATAGATAACATTTTACGGTAATAGCAAGTATAAAAAAGTTTGTTATGAAGTGATTATGGTTTACTTTAATGAATTAATTTTTGCCAAGATAATATATAATAGGTAAATTGTAGGAAAATTAATAGTTTTAAATAAAAAACTCTACTTATCCTGGTATGACTGTATGTAATGCTGAATATTCTTGTGATACTTCTCTTTTACAGAAATAAGGTAAGATTGATCAGGAGACATTTGCAGTGTTCACGTTTTTCCCAAAGCAATACAGATGCTATCTTTGAAATTCTTAAGCCAAAGAATTTTAAAAGTAAGTTAAACATGAAGGATTTATTTATTTTTTTAGTTTGACAATGAGAAAGTAATATATGTTAAAACCTATCTTTAAAATTTTTATTTCCATATCTCTCATTTGTTCCTGCTTATGAAAACTCTTATTCTACTATAAAAGGAATTAAATTAGTTCAGCACAATTAGCCCTTCACAAAGTCAGCTGGATTATACACAGTCACTTTCCTATTTTAAGTGATTTTAAATTATGCCTTCAGTTACCAAGTAATTCCCCAGGCAGAAGTATTTTGCTCACCACTTAGTAACTTAAAGATTTATCATTTCCCCTTTTCCTAAGATGTTTTTTTGATCTTTTTTCCTCCAGCTACATATATTATTCTTTATAATTATGGTTATGCTGTTTTCATTAGATATTTATTATTGTCTAAGTGATGACATTCAAAATAATGTTTTCTAAGTTTTATTTATTTTAATTTGAGTCTTTTCTTCCTTCTTAAACGTATCATTATGAATCTTATAACTGTGACGAAAGGATTTTTCTTCAATAATGACTATAAATTTAAATATGGAATACTAGTGGCACCATGTAAAAAGGGTTTCTTGAAAACCTGTTGAATTTACATTAATAATGACATTACCATAACAATTAACTTCCTAATTCTATAACATATAGCTGACAATTGTTCCTCCTACTATCATTTATTGCATAATTTTTGGATCTAGTCTATCCCACAATTATATAAATTTCTTGTAAGCAATCCCATATTTTTCTTCTTTTTATCTTTTCTTCTTCAAAATTTATTTTTTAATTTTTCTAATTGACAAATAAAAATGGAATATATTTATAGTTTACAACATGATGTTTTGATATATGTACACATTGTGGAATGGATAAGTCAAGCTAACTAACATATGCATTACCTCATGTACGTATCATTTTTTTGTGGTAAGAACTCTTCAAGTCTAGTCTCTTAGCAAATTTCAAGTACACAATATATTATTATTGACCATAGACACCATGCTATAAAATAGAACTCTTGAACTTACTCCCAAACTAAAAATTTTTGTTTTCTGATCAACAGCTTTTCTATCCTCTTACCTGCCCCAGCCTTTGGTAACCACTATTCTACCCTCTGGTTCTATGGGTTTCATGTTCTTAGAGTCCACATATAGTGAGATCATGCAGTATTTGTCTTTTTGTGCCTG
>NW_007729020.1:218381-220510 GCF_000696425.1 Galeopterus variegatus
TTTTTAATTTTTCTAATTGACAAATAAAAATGGAATATATTTATAGTTTACAACATGATGTTTTGATATATGTACACATTGTGGAATGGATAAGTCAAGCTAACTAACATATGCATTACCTCATGTACGTATCATTTTTTTGTGGTAAGAACTCTTCAAGTCTAGTTTCTTAGCAAATTTCAAGTACACAATATATTATTATTGACCATAGACACCATGCTATAAAATAGATCTCTTGAACTTACTCCTCTTGCCTAACTAAAAATTTTTGTTTTCTGATCAAAAGCTTTTCAATCCTCTTACCTCCCCCAGCCTTTGGTAACCACTATTCTACCCTCTGGTTCTATGAGTTTCATGTTCTTAGAGTCCACATATAGTGAGATCATGCAGTATTTGTCTTTTTGTGCCTGATTTACTTCACTTAATGTAATGTCCTCCAGGTTCATTCGCATTGTCAGAAATGACAGTCTTTCCTATCTTTTTATTCATTTCAAAATGACCAGAATCAAAGATAAACAAATAATATTAATTTAATAAAAGGAAGCTATTATTTTCATTTTCAGGTATATGGGGAATTATCTCAGGAGAACATTTCCAAGAAACTCATGTTCCAAGCAAGATTTTTCAGAGCATCACTGCATTCTTTTGATTGCCCCACATCCATGCTATAATGCTCCAGAGCTGATCAAGAGCATTGTTACTGGGGACTGACATTAAATAATCTACTAACAAAATTAATATAATTAAAATTAATTAATCTGGAAGACATTTTTATAGAGAAAACTAGGGAGGAAATTACCAGTTACCCTCCAGAAAAATTGATTGCCTATAAATAAAAGAGAAAAGAATTCTACCAGGCAATATTAGGCAGAGTGAAATGACTGAAATAAGGAAATATGGATCCTAGCTTCAGAAATCTGTTAAGAATACACACACACACACACGCACACACACACACACACATACACACACACTCCCTCCAAGAACACCTTGAAATTCTAGAAAAAATACAACACATCTTTGTCAAAATGAATACACAAGCTTTCAAGAAAGAAAGAAACAAAAGGTACTAGAAACAAACAGGAAAATGAAAGCCAAGTTGTAAAATTCAAAACTAATACTGCACGTTCTATAAATGGCTGATACAAAAATCCTGGGACTTGAGACTTGTTGCCCACATGAAGCAGGAGAGGAAGACTTGAGCTTCCAAAATTGATTATATGTCTTTGACAACTGCGGAAGTTCTGCAGCTCGAGTGGGCTATACCTTAGTCAAAGTCTGAACTAGGTAAAACATAAAAATATGTATCCATTGGAAGACTAAGAAAATTAGGCAATCTGTTTGATTTAGTTCTGGGGGATTGGGGAAATCTCTGAAAATATGTAACTGTAACCCCAAGCCTACAGTGGTAGTTTTAAGTATGCGATATGTGAGCCATAGGAAAACTCAGGGCAAGTTGTTAACATACATTTTGGTCCTGGCTGGATATATTGCTGAGGCCCTAGGTAGAATCAAAAGCAAAGCTTTCCAGAGGGATTATCCTTGGATAGATCCCAAAGTTATATTTCTCAACCTATTTATTTGTCAACCTTTTGTCCTCACTGTTGGTTGGATAGACTTAAAAGGTAAAATTTATATATATATATAAATCTTCCTTTTCCACAACAATTTGAATGTGAGTTGGGTTTTCCTAATTTGACAAACTTGCTTGAGTGTTGGAGTCATTGAGGCAGAGGCCATCTTCCTGGTGCTATTGCTGCCAGAAAGTAATGTGGCGACAACGAGTGTTAGAGACAGTTGAGGAAGCCATAATTATACCAGTGTCCATATGTCAGCTCCAGGAGACTCTGAGGCAGAGGTAGCAGACAGAGGCCATGTTCTAGCATCTAGTCATCAGGTTCATGGGCAGGAAAGGAACAATAGCTTCCTGATGTCAAGAACAATAAAGGATCTGAGAATTCGCACTACTTGTACGCTAATAAGTTAGTCTGCTACCCTTTCACAAATGTTGGTTGAGGACACCAATCTCTTAAATCACAGGCAAATGACTTTATTACTAATGACGAAGCAGCAAGCATAAGACTCATGCTTTTCTCCTTCGTGATCATATCCAACCATCACACCAAGGC
>NW_007729020.1:221510-223405 GCF_000696425.1 Galeopterus variegatus
TATATATATATATAAATCTTCCTTTTCCACAACAATTTGAATGTGAGTTGGGTTTTCCTAATTTGACAAACTTGCTTGAGTGTTGGAGTCATTGAGGCAGAGGCCATCTTCCTGGTGCTATTGCTGCCAGAAAGTAATGTGGCGACAATGAGTGTTAGAGACAGTTGAGGAAGCCATAATTATACCAGTGTCCATATGTCAGCTCCAGGAGACTCTGAGGCAGAGGTAGCAGACAGAGGCCATGTTCTAGCATCTAGTCATCAGGTTCACGGGTATGAAAGGAACAATAGCTTCCTGATGTCAAGAACAATAAAGGATCTGAGAATTCGCACTACTTGTACGCTAATAAGTTAGTCTGCTACCCTTTCACAAATGTTGGTTGAGGACACCAATCTCTTAAATCACAGGCAAATGACTTTATTACTAATGACGAAGCAGCAAGCATAAGACTCATGCTTTTCTCCTTCGTGATCATATCCAACCATCACACCAAGGCAGGAGACACCCATGTAGTGCTGCACATCTTCCTTAGGGACAGCCAAAAGTGGTGACAAGTTAATAAAAGGGTTTCAAAAGTTTTCACTCTTATCTCAAGTTGAGCCACCTTGAAAAGGTCATCCCACCTCCAGAACGCCCTCTGGGATTGGCAGGAGTCTTTGTTGCAATCACCTTGTGATTTAACTTCTTCTTCTGCACAATCCTGCTTCCCTTAGTATTTAAAGGTGGTAATCCAAGGAGTATTCCCTAATAGAAACCCTGCATCCAAATCTCTATCCCAGCTTCTGCTTCTAGGAAACCAGCCTAGAACACATACAAGCACTATTGCGGTCAGGAAATGGAAACTATTCTTGGTATTCAGCACCAATACTTGAATATAGGTATCATATGCTCACCAAGTCATTGACAGGGCTGAGGAGTAAATATCTGAGGCCATGGCTGGACTATTAAGTTCAGGAACAGATGGCTATAGGAAAAATCTCAAAGTCTGTTGTCGGGACACATTTCCATGGGTCTCTGCACATTTTGTGAGAAAGGCACTAGTTGTCTTTTTTCCCCCAAGCCATCTTAAAGGATGCTTGTATAGTGCACAGTTTTGTAAGATAAAGATATTGTTTACATCTGGAGTAGAGAGGACAGGCTTTTTTTTTTTTCAGTATAATAAAGATAGTGTTTATCGAGGTAAAGTTTCAAGGGGTTTGTTGCAGCTCCTCACAAGAGATGTGGGTTCCGTGAGACAGCCGTGAGACAAACTTATGAGTATTCAGTGACAAATGTTTACATAAACTATCACCTGAGATCACACAGAATAACGTGCCACTGAAAGCTGGATGAAGTGGCTACTGGACACAGCTGTGTTAGAAAAAAATTGAATACAAAGATGGGGTCAGGGCACTAGGGCTTCTGGCTGCACTGAAATAGAGAAAATTATAAGCAAAGGGCTTCATATACTCAGATGAGAGGACCAAAGTGTTTAGATAACTACTCTAAAATAACATCTAAAATTTTGTATATACAGGGCCAATGTAGCCAAAAATCAGTTGTAGAATCTAATCTTATAGATTGCTGAATTACAACTTATGTTAAACTTATAACTTTTCCATGTCTCTTACATAAGAGTTAGTGTACCAATTTGGAAGAAGTGGGTTTCCGAAAATTAGAATAGAGCCAACTGGATACCTTCAGATACAGCCTACAGAACCACCATTTCCAGCAGAATCAGTTCTCTCTCTATAAGTGCCATAGCCCATTTGTGCTACTATCACATAATATCAGAGACTGGGTAATTTATAATACACAGAAATTTGTTGGCTCATGATTCTGAAAGCCGGGAAGTCTAAAATAGAGGGGCTGGCATCTGGTGAGGGCCTTTTTGTTGCATCTTCCTGTAGTGAAAG
>NW_007729020.1:224054-228352 GCF_000696425.1 Galeopterus variegatus
AAAAAATACAAAGTCTGACTGCGGAAGAGGTAACTAACACACCAAAATACTTGCAAGATGTTGATAATTTATATCATCAAAAACCTGAAGCATAAATATGGGGATTCATTTTAAGAGTAATGTATTGGATAGGAAGGAAAATAACTCTAGATTAGACCATATTTATCAATAACAGTGTAATTATGACTACTCTGGATTTATTAGGCTAGTTTCAGAATATGAAAGTTGATTCTCTTGTTCGATTCAGTGACTAAAACTAGTATACTCAATTGTGCCCTAAATTAAATATAATGTTGAGAGTTTCAAACTTCCTTGACATAGTGCAAAAGATTAAATAAAACACTCAAGGTGATAGTAAAGTCAGAATAGACTTACCTTTAGCTACAAACTCAAGCTCTTTAATGATGTCCCCTGAAAGACTGTACTGTAAATTCTTTATAAAAGCATTGGTGAAGTGAATACCAGCATCCTTAAAAAGTGCTGTGTTTATGCCAACAGCAGCAATCAACTCAAAATCCTTGATACAGCACCTGTACATAAAGGGACCAGCCAATTACCTAGGGTGGGCTGATTACACTGGTCACATTCCATCATGGAGTTGGTAGAAATTTTTCATGCTGGAAGAGACAGTAACCTAGATGTGAATTTACCTTTCCCATCAGCAATATTTCTGAAGCCTACACCATTTTTGGATTCACCAAACGCCTCATTTACTGCTATACACACTACACAATATTGCTTCTGAAACAAATAACTCATTTTCAGGTAAAAGAAATGATCAACGTGACTGTGAAATTCACTGCTTTTACCGTGATCTCAATACCCGACGCAGCTGGCTGTACAAATAACTGTAATGGTTTATTTTATTGAGTTCTGTTATGTTGCCAGCTAAGAGGAAACAATTGCTTGTGAATTGATGGTACAAGAGGAGATATATATTATAAACGGGTAACCAACATACGATGCTGTTTTTTCATATTCTGGATTAGCAGGGATCAGAGGGGTAGAAGTAGAAGAATTTCTAACTATTACACTTAAAAACTGATTCTCAAATATTGCTCACTCTTTCTCTGACTTGGAGTTATGCTACTGTAATATTCAAGGGAG
Source organism: Galeopterus variegatus (assembly GCF_000696425.1). Lineage (NCBI taxonomy): Eukaryota > Metazoa > Chordata > Mammalia > Dermoptera > Cynocephalidae > Galeopterus > Galeopterus variegatus. The sequence continues at coordinate 225,162 of NW_007729020.1, forward strand.
GAATGCTTCCATTAAGGCACAAAGAAGCTTCCAGTGAGTTAGATATTTAAATTGCCACTTGACAATTTTACACCTTCATGCAATTGAAACAAGAAACAAGTATGGAGACTGATCACGATTATCAAGGGAACAGAGTTGCAGGCACAAAATTTCTGTCTGGAATTCAGGAGATTCCACGGACCAACTCAAAATATTTTTCACATATTGCCACTTGACAATTTTACACCTTCATGCAATTGAAACAAGAAACAAGTATGGAGACTGACCACGATTATCAAGGGAACAGAGTTGCAGGCACAAAATTTCTGTCTGGAATTCAGGAGATTCCACGGACCAACTCAAAATATTTTTCACAGGCACTGGTAAATACTGATGGAAGGTTATAGAAACCTAAAACAAACAAAACCATAAAGACTTAGAATCTTCAGGATATAAATTTGGGCATGCTATACTGCAGAAAACATCAACAACAAAACTCTAATGGCTAAAGTTCTATCTATGGATCCAGAAAACGTGAAATGGTTAGTGGAGGAAAGATGTTTTAAACACCAGCTATGACATTATGATCAGTGGAGAATTATTGACTATAGAAAGCACCTGTGTTTTCTGTTTTCCTCTATTCTATTTCCACTGAAAATGGCAACCAATTTTCTTCCATATTTATCTACCTTTCCCTTACATTTTTACATAAGGTGTGCAGGTGGTGCTGAACTTTCTAATTTAGCTTTCAGGTTAGAGCATATCAAGTTTAGATTAAATGACTGAATTACTGCAATGAATATCAACCCAAGAAGCATTTGATGTCTAATGGAGCTCAGCATGTCTACTTCTAAGCATATCACTGCAGGGAAAATGACTTAGGAGATGTGATAGAGAGGGGGTGGGAATGAAAAGAAGTTTTTAGCTGTGTCTGTTTTTCTTTTTTAAAAAATTTTTTACAGAAGAAAAGAAATATGAAACCAATCTGGAAAAACATAAATGTCTCTTTACAATGGTTATGAGCACACAGGTTTTTCTTATATGTTTCTCTGTACTGTTATATATGTTAAAAGTTTTTTTTTTAATTTAATAAAAACAAAAATGTTATAAAGATGGGTTTACATTTATTTGCCCTTAAACTTGCATGTGTAAATATTTGGATATGGTAAAAAATACCATATAATTTGGTGAATCATTACACATTCTTCATGGTAAGCGCAGGGCAATTCAAAGCACTTTAATTTCCAAGGTAAAATAATCATCAAAAATGAGAATAGGGGTGAGGTTTAGGAAGCTTCAATTCATCCAAGGAAAATGAAAGAATAGAAGAAAAATGTAGTAAGCACTAACATTTATGGAGCAAATTTATTTCACAGGGCCTATTTTCTGTGGCTCTGTGGTCTCAGGTTTAGCCTAAACTTTTGGGATTGCATATAGAAATGCCAACCTTGCAAAAGACAGGAAACTTTCCACAGGCTAAAGTCTCTATTGTAAGATAAAGAATTGTAACACAGCAAGGTTGCTGGTTCAACGACAGACAAATTACTTGATTGATATGTAAAAATGCTGGGGAAGATGCTGTAAGGAGAGAGAATGTTTTCTAAGATCAAGATTTTGTTGGTGGATCAACTCAACCTTTTGCAAATTGCATTATGGAATGTCACCCTGTTGTTTCACTGATGTTACCAGCCTTTACTGTTCAACTATAATTGTTCATAACCCCACCTATGTTCTTTTCCTGTAACTTCCTGGTTTGGAGAATAAATGTGGGGTGAGAACCCCAGTTCATAGTCAATTTCCCAGAAGAAGAAATGCCTCTCTATTGAGGGTTCTGGGAAATTAACCCCTTTGTGGTCTTTGACTGCTCAGAAGAGATGGGCTTTGAGTAATCCTTTTGCAGCTCCATCACCCAGGGGAAGAGAGGTGACAAACCCATGTGAGGCAAAGCAACAGAAAAAAACTTCATAATAGGAATATTCAATACAATCAAATTGGGAAGAGCTTTTAGGATAACCAAGTGGATTTTTGATTTAATGTTATGTTAGTGTGCGATATGAGGAGTAAGAAATCAGTTGGTTTTAAGAATGTATTAGACTGGTCAAGGAGAAAAGAGAATAGTATACATTTCAGGAAAATAATAATTAAGGGTTATAGTAGACCAGAGTTATATTAGTTGATATATAAAAGGAAATGTGTACATGCCTAAGGGTTTTATATTTTTTTCCAATAATAAAAGGATACAAATTGCAATCAGGGAAAGTACACAAGTCTACCTAAAGTATTTTTGTTTTGGTTCCATGTGAGCCCTTAAATATTCTACCCTGTTCATCATTTACTGAGCAAGACCTTTTGAAACAGCATAGTACTGAGATTTTATGTTTGATGGATTTCCTGTATCCCTGCAGATATGATTTATTTCAATTATTTTGGGGGATCATTTTACTTACATTGTTATAACNTTTTTTTTTTTTTTTTTTTTTGTCTTCTTCATGACTGGTAAGGGGAACGCAACCCCTTGGTGTGGTGTTGCCCACACCGTGCTCAACCAGTGAGCGCACACACCGGCCATTCCTATATAGGATCCTAACCCGTGGCGGGAGCGTTGCTACGCTCCCAGCCCCGCACTCGGGAGTGCGCCAAGGGCTCGGCCCTTATTATCTTGTCTAAAGTGTGACCTTCTAGTTTGAGTGTCAATAATTTGAATCTGAATCTGGAGAAAAATTCTCCATGCTCTCAAATTTGCTTATGTGTTCTCTTTCTTATTGAAATTTCTACTATGAGTTTAGCAAACATGCTTTGTACAATTGATTAGCTACAGTCCTAAATAAATAGAGTAAAATTATCCTAGTGTATTTAAATTGCCAAAATTTGAAAACGTTGCTGTGTACTAAACATTATTAATAAGACTTGTTGCTTTAAACTATATTATTCTGTGCAAATTACACTCATGGGATTTATTTTTTCCAAAGTAAGAACTGAAATCTTTAAGATGGAAATGTACCATCAGGTTGAGTAAACTAGAAAGTTAATTTTAGGGCATATTTTTATCTCTGCCCTCTAAATAAACTTTACTTTAGGAAAAACTCTCATTATTTAATAATGAATATTTAATCACTCATCATCTAATGCCAGCATCTCGGGGACTAGCAATGTTGGAGTTTACACAAAATCAGAGTTTTCCTGGGTCAGTGGTACTAAAATGCTGTTAACAA
>NW_007729020.1:229670-232420 GCF_000696425.1 Galeopterus variegatus
GCTGTAAGAATTGCTTATGATTCATTTCATGTTTCTGGGTATTTCCTATTATTGTTACTATGTTTTATCAGTTAGGTTTAAAATAAGGTTATTTATTTTATTAATAACTTAACAAAATAGCTTTTGGATTTATTTTTTCACCTGTTTGGCTGATTTTTATTGTTTTACTTTATTCATTCTTTATTCCTGATTTTACATAATTTATTATCCAATTTTAAGGTAAACAATTAATTAACTTTCTTCAAATTCTTTATGATGAAAGTATTTAAGCATATATCTTTTTCTCTAAGTATTTTAGTTACTTACAGTACCCACCAGACCCAATTTATTCATTTATGTTACTTATTTGGTTCTTGGAATCATTTGAATTTGCAATCTCTAAATATCAACACATCAATTTCTGGAAATTCATAGGTCCAAGTATATTACATATATAAATATACATCTTTTGATATCAGGAATATACTAAATTAAAGCATAGCTACTCGAGCAGGACATGAACTTTTTCTTTCACTTTTTTTTCTTTTTTTTTTTTTTGAGATGGAGTAAAATATGTGTCATCACCTGTTCAACTTCATGTGGCATCTGAATACTCTCAGAAACTAACCACTGAAGAAATGCTTCAGTACATACTACAAAGTAAATCAATATTAAATATAAAGTTAAATGATAATTTTAAGTCACCTTATAGTCAGATTTTATTAAGCTTGTTAAATGGGTGATATGAGCAAAGGCAGCTGCCAGTATTTAGTACTTACTCAATAGCAAAGGCTTTGAAAGACATTTGTTTGGAAAAGAGCTTATAACAAGGATATTCATGTCTGAGATAATATACCATTTTATCCCTTTGTACACTTTGAACAAAATGGCTGGACATGATCTTTTACACTGTTGATCTAACATAGTTTTATTGGAAATGTGGAGAACATATGGATACTAACACTTGATGATTGTCTTGTTTTTAACAGCTAAGCAAGTGTCATGAAAGCCTTCAAAACGTAAAATTTATAAAAACCAGTGAATAATCATGATCACATGAGATGGTATAATTCCTGCCGGGATAAATGATGTGTACATCACTTTATTCAGAGTATGATAAAAGCTGAGATAATTCAACGTTAGTTTGTAAAGTATTGCTTCTCTTTAAGAACACAGAGTTGGGTGTCAGATAAACATGTGTTTGCATTCAGATAGCTTGTGTAAGCTTACAGAGATTTATTGGATGGTAATAATGAAATAATGCAGAAATATCAAGTATTTTGGAAGAGGTTTTCTCCCTGGAAAGCACAAGGTTGTCAAGTGAAATTATGTGAAGACTAACAGAAGAATCCACAAAGTTGGCTAGTTACAAAATTAACTACTAAAATCTAGAGTANCTTTAAGATGGAAATGTACCATCAGGTTGAGTAAACTAGAAAGTTAATTTTAGGGCATATTATTATCTCTGCCCTCTAAATAAACTTTACTTTAGGAAAAACTCTCATTATTTAATAATGAATATTTAATCATTCCTCATCTAATGCCAGCATCTCGGGGACTAGCAACGTTGGAGTTTACACAAAATCAGAGTTTTCCTGGGTCAGTGGTACTAAAATGCTGTTAACAAGCCCAGTCTCCATTAAAGTAGATCAGAACTGACACAATATAATGGATCATAGTGACACTAGGAGTTCAAGGGGCCACTGGGGGAGGGCCCTCTGCTAATGAAGCGGATCAAAGGCAAAAATTCAGTCTGAATGATTTAATTCTCATTTATTTCCAGCCTGGCATTTGGCTGGTCAAAGGCCAATTTGTAAAGTAATTCTCTCTGTCAGTGAACAAAACCCAGATAATTCAAACAATACATACAAAGTGAAACACAGCCAAACTTTTATCTTTATCTTCCGAAGGACAAAATACACGTAGGTAGGAAACAAAGAGTTTATGCTTTTCTCATTGGAGTTAGGCAGTAGAAAAACAGTTAGACTATTCCTTTATTTCTAGAAAGAGTCCTGCGAAAAGTATTACGTTTATTATTTAACAACACCATAGAGTTAATACAATAATTTGGCAAACAAGAACACATCTATAATATGGCACCTTGTCCGCTGATACCATAAACTAAAGAACGTATATAATGTAAAAACAGAACCAGAAAAAAAATTACCTGTCTCTTTCTCTCGCTGTCATTCTGTCTTTTCTCTCTTTCTCAACACACACACCCACAAACACACACTCACACAAACAGCTTCTTATGCAGATAAATTAACAAGAATATTTACTTCAAAGATTTCTAAAAAGAGTTCAGTAATCAAGAAGCAGCCCTCGTTCTAATGACATTTCATACAAACGGCCAATATACTCTACAAATTTATTATGAGCCCAGAGTAGTCTATAAAACTTGAAGTAATTGCAACATTTAGAAGTTGAGGTATTTCACATCAACATGAAAATTTTGTCTTCTCTTTAAAAAATTGACTTACTTTAATACCATTGGCTTTATCTGTTTTTTAAAAGGTAGATAACGCTCAGCTGTGGAGCCATCTGTTTTGGTGCCTTTATCAATGTCGATCGCTAATCTCCTTTCCAATCTCTTCTGTAGCAGTTGCAGAATAAGATTTCCACTTTCATTTCAGTTGATTTTGAGAATTTACATTTTTTCAGGAAATCATCCATTTTGTCTAAATTTTCAAATAGCTGCAATTGAAATGCTGTAAGAATTGCTTATGATTCATTTCATGTTTCTGGGTATTTCCTATTATTGTTACTAT
>NW_007729020.1:233118-234634 GCF_000696425.1 Galeopterus variegatus
TTATTGGAATGTACAGTATATTTAAACTTTTAAGTATAAATATTAATTATTAAATCATATACATTTTAAGATAAATATTTTAGAATAGCATTTTATCTTTAGCACAGTGACAGCACAGGAAAAAAAAAATTCTACCAATCTAATAAGTGTTAGAATAACTAAAAACCACTGGGGAATTTTCCCATATAAATGGGATAAAGTATTTTAAAACCACATAAATTTATTTATTTTAACCCAATAAATATTTTACTTTTACATCACTGTAAATACTTTTCACTAGACACCTTTGAGGCTATCTAATAGTAAGAAATTTATGTAATAACTAGGACCAAAATGTTAATGTCTTTAATATATCTAGTTCTTCTATAGACTTATAAAAGATAAAATACCTATAGTGAAAAAGAGCAATGAAAATTCAAGTATCCAATAAGTAGAAGAAAAAATTTTAATTTACTAGGAAAAAAGTACTTAGGGACTTTTGGGAAGATGGTGGACTAGAGGTACCCAGAGCACATTCCTTCCACAGAAGGAGATCAAAATGAGCCCACTGCCACCACCACTGCAGTAGCCAGAGCCATTGTCTGGCCCCAGAACCATCACCCANGACTAACAGAAGAATCCACAAAGTTGGCTAGTTACAAAATTAACTACTAAAATCTAGAGTATTTTTATACACTTGCAAAGAATAATTTCAAGTACTATCAAAACAGACCAATACGCAATAACAGAACAGGAAAAACTCTTAAAAATCAACTTAAAATATGCGGCATCAACTTCAGGAGAATTACGAAACATTACTTGGTTATAAAGGGAAAGTTAATTGAAAGACATTTTGTCATTTCACAGAAAAAGTTAAGTTTATTATTATAAGATGATTCTTCTCAACATTACATTGACTGGCATGACTGACAACACTATTCAATGCCAAGCACAAGTTAATTAATGTTTAATGCAATGCAACATTAAGTCGATTTGTAATTTAGCCATATTATCTCAATGTATTTGTGGAAGAAAGAGAACATCAAATAGGCAGAAAGAATTTTGAGAAATGAGTTATAACAGGGGTGATATGCACCCTTCGAATATTTAAGTATATCATAAAGCTACCTTAAATAAATTATAGCCCTTATGCTACAATGAACAGATGCATCAGTACTATAAATTTTGAATTATAGACACAAAATTTTCCAGGGCTGATTATTAGCTGATATGTACATACAAAAGTTCTTATGATTGGCTAATGCCCATAGCATAATTATTGTTAAATATTTAGAGTATCACCTCCTATATTCATGTTTATAATGCAATTCAACTTATGACTAAATAGCATTTAAAGAGGTTTGAAAAACATAAATCATTTATAAACAATATTTGAAAAACTGGTTAATCATTTGGAAAAAAATAAAGATTTCTGACTCAAACATCAATATAGAAACAACAAAATGCATTTCAGCCTTATTGGAATGTACAGTATATTTAAACTTTTAAGTATAAATATTAATTATTAAATCATATA
>NW_007729020.1:235394-248483 GCF_000696425.1 Galeopterus variegatus
GCCCACTGCCACCACCACTGCAGTAGCCAGAGCCATTGTCTGGCCCCAGAACCATCACCCATTGAAGAGCAGCAGTCCTGAGGGTGGCCCATTGCTGCAGCCAAGAACTCCGTAGATATGAGGCAGGTGCTGCAATCACCACCACCACTGCTGCCACCGTGAGTTAACCCAGCTTCTACTGAGGACATTGCAGATGCAAGGGAAGTAGTTGCAGCTGCCAGCACTGCTCCTGCCTCCAAAAGGTAACCCTGCTGCTGCTAAGGACACCACAGACTACAGGGAGGCAATTGTAGCTGCTGGCGTGTGGTAGCCCCACTTCAGCTGCAGACACCGTAGTGGCACAGGCAACCACTGTGGACACAACAGCCAAGCAGGCAGCTTTTGGAACTGCCTCTGCTGCAGTTGCTACCACCACCAGTGCTGCCAGACAGCCACCATCATCATGCCAGCAGCCTCCTACCACTGGAGCCACCAATGCCACATAGGCAGCCCACCAAAACTACCACCCCAACCACTGCTGCCACAAAGGTGATCTGCTACCACAGAAGCAGCCACTGCCACTATGCAGGTAGATCACTGACTGCTCAATTGAATTGACAAAAGGAGGGTTCATCAGCATAGTCCAGGGAAGGAGAGTAAAAGAAGAGCAAAGAAGCAACTGCTCTACTTGATGACCAGACATCAACACAGAGATCCTAGAAAAATGGAATACTACTCTGCCATAAAAAAGAGTGAAATTCTGTCATTTGCAGCAACATGGATGAGCTTGGAGAGAATTATGTTAAGTGAAATAAGCCAGGCTCAGAAAGAGAAACACTGCATGACCTCATACATAAGTTGGAGCTAAGAAAGAAAGAAAGGATGTTCACAGTAAAACACTCAACTTTCAGAAGGAGACAACAGACCTATGGTTAAAAGAGGCACCCAGTATATATCTGGTATATATACATATAATCATTAGCCAGGTATTAAAATACCAGGTTCATTAATAGTAAATGTTATCTGGGTGGATGTGGAAAAGAAAGATAATAGTACCAGCTATAGTATGTGCTGAGGCACCCAGAATTCCTGCCTTGTTATGGTGGCCCTGCCATTGAATAATTCTGTCACTTGGGTGGTGGTTCACTCCAAGGATTCAGTCTTCTAAATATTAAAACACAGGGCCTTGGATTTGACACCTTTCAGATATTCAACTATTATGTTATATAATTTTATTCTACAAAATTTCACAATTTAATTAATATCACAAACTGTCATCATTACATTAAGCAGGGACTCCTGAAGCAAGGTAAAAAAAATTGTAAACATAGTCAGTGTTCAAAAAAATGTACAGCATGGTAAGCAGGTGGTCTCTGATGTGGAATCTGTTGGTAGCCTTAGGACATTGTCAGTGTAAGAGCTAGATGTAATATTTAGTCTTCTTTTTCCTCTCTCCCTTGATATTGAATAAACTTAATATGTTTTTTACTCAGTCATTATCAGAATGCATGCTTTCAGTATCTAATTTCTCAAGGTGCCAGCTAAATTCAAAACTTGTGTAACCTAAATTAGGGAAATATTCTCTCCAAATTTTTCTTTACGTGATTTCCACCCCACATGTTATTGCCATTTCTTTAACATTCTCTCCCACTCTCCTTACCCCACTCTCCCTCTCTGCTTTTCCTTCTCTTTTTCCCTGTCTTTCTCCTCCACCCCTCTTCATTTTTTGCTGTTCTTTCTTAAATCTCAATTTTCACTAGGAATGTTATTTACTCGTTTATGTCCTGAGCTAGTATTCCACAGCAGCATTAACAATATATAGGGTAATTATTAAAACTTCAGTTCTGGCATCATGAATATGTGGTATGCTATTAGTTTTTAAGCAGTAAGGCTTATATCTCTGTTGGATACTTTTGAAAATTGACCCTATCTAAAATGTAATTCCTTTTTTTTTATTACTTTTTTAATGCTGACTTTGTGGCAGTCTTTATGGTTTATTCCAAATGTATTTTGCCTGGGGGTTTTATTTTTCCCCTTCTGGTTTCCCTGTGTTTCAAACAGTTTATTGATCTGAGAGCTATAGATTTTTATGTTTTTTGAAAAAGCTCAAAACCTCATTCCTGTGTACTCGACAAATACTTCCACTTAGGAAAACAATAGCATAATTTTAGATTTAGAAAGATGAAGTAAATGTTTCAGTAATGTTCAAAAGTTAATGAAAATGGAATCAAGTATATCTTAGAGTTCATTTAAATCCAAGTGAGTAAATAATATTTTATCATCACACATTATCCTGTGAATATCATGATATTAGTCTTTGAATATTTGAAAGTAATGACTGACTTGCTTCTGATGGAATATTTTTTATTTATGTCTATAAAAACTTAATGTACTGATGCATCAAAGTTGAGTAAACCTATGAAGACACTCAATAGTGCTAATGTATAAAATGCAGTTAGAGATTCCAGAGCTCTTCCCCAGATATTTTATGTTCTTCACTATCATGACTACCTTATCTCTGCCCAAAAGAAATAAACCAAACTTTATTCTTTTTCAACAAGAGAATGAAAAAAAGTAATTAAAATTCTGCCCAAATGAAACACTGCAATGGCAATTTCTTTGAGAGGGACTTATATAATATCACTCCAATTAATGAAAGTTAAGTTGAGCAGAAACATGTTTAGCTGTTTATTGGTTTATATTTTTCTGTATCAACCTATAAAGCACAGGAAACTCAATTATGGTTCCTATGCATGCTATAGATATTCTCTGTTCTTGTGATAACAGAGGAAATAAGGAGGAAAAAACCGAAAATGTGTATGAATGAGTTTATCTTACACGTAAGTAATGAAAAACGTGTATTTGATGGAAGAAGAACCCTAAGCATATCAGTAGAGGCTCTCTAACACTCTTATTAAAGTTAATTTATCCTCCAATCCTCTGTCTTCCAAATAATGTGCAAATCATGAGAGCCATTGGAATTATGGGGCTTTTTGTATAGGCACAAATTAAATATTGCATCAGTATTCTGCTTTGTAGACAGTTGCTAACATACTCTTTAATCAAACCTTTCAGAGTTCCTGTGCATCTTCCTCCTAGAGTGCTGCATTGTAGGTGACAAACTACTGTCGCACAGTTCAAGCCGACCATTCCATACCTCTCATTACCTATGAATCAAAACTTAGCAGAATCGCTATGGAGGTTTCTGAATTAATTAGATATAGTTAGTTGAGATTACAGCCACTTAGACTACCAAGAAATCATTGCTTTGTTGCTGCTGTTGTTCTTAAATTATGAGACAATTTGCCATAGTAATGATCTAGGCTTCTTCCTTGTGAATGGGTTAGGGAAATACTCACAAGATGTTATTATTTTTTTTTTTTTAAAGTCTCCAAGTCATGAATAGCAGTTCTGGTTAACTTCTAGCTTATTTTTTCTTCTTCCCACCCCATCTTTCATGAATTGCTCAAATTAAGATATTTAAATAACTTCTGTATCATTCCAAGCAAATTAAAGTTTAGCAGTAAGGTTCCAATCTCAAGACAAATTAAATATGAAAAATTGTAAATTAATATACAGTTTTTAAAATCTAGGATTTCTAGGTGCTTAACAGAGCATTAACTTACCTTGTATGCCTCAAATCATCTCTTTCATAGGAAGTTTTATAGACTCATAACACAGCTGTTCACTTTTCAGGGTTTTCAAAATCCTGGCCATAAATAAAGTATTAAGGGTGATTCCGTTGAGGGCCTAGGAGAAGGGAATAGCTACTGGGATAGTCTGAAACTTCTCATAGATTAAGTGGTCATGATTAGAAAGTTGGTAAAATATGGGCAATAAATACTATTCTGATGAGGTCTCAGATAAATAAAAGGAAAACAAGGTATTGGAAACTGAAGAGAGGGCCATCCTTGTTATCAAGTGGCAAAGACCTTGGCTGAATTGTGTTCATGCTGAGGGATTTGTAAAAGGATGAATTTAAGAGCAATGAACTAGGATATCTGGCTGAACACATCTTTAAGCAGTAAAGCATTGAAGGATCTAGATGGCTTCTCTTAAGTGCATATAGTGAAATTCGAGAGGAGAGAAATTATTTAAAGATGGAATTTATAATTAAAAGGGAAGCAGATCAAAATGATTTAAATCATTTGCAGCCTGGCCATGTAAAGAAAGAAAAAGCATGTTTAGATGAGCACACCAAGGGTGTGGCCAAGTGACTGTTGCTAAGGAAATTAGTATGGTTGGAAGCCAGGTGCTATTCATCAAGACAAGCAAGAATGACCCCAAGGTCCTTCAGAGATCTCTGAGGCAAACTAAGGACCTTAAGGACAAGGTTTCCAGAGAGGCACCCAGGGTACTTGAGTGTTCACTGACCTGTGCCACCTCAAGTGTCTGCACCTTGCATTCCAGCTCTGTGCTCATTACCCTCCCTAGTTTTGGCTCAACAGGGCCTAAGTAGAGCTGAACTCATTGCTTCATATGGTGCAAGCTGTAAACCTTTGCAACAACCATATGGTGCTAATTATGCAGGTGCTTGGAACACAAGAGCTATGGGGACATGGCTTCTTCCACCTAGATTTCAAAGAATGTCATGAATAGCTTGGGGGTCCAGAGACTTGTCTCAGGGGTGGAGCCACTGCAGAGAGCCCTCATTAGTGCAATGCCCAATGGAACTGTGGGGTCAGACTTGCCACACAGTTTTTGCTAGGGCAATACCTAGTGTAGTGGTGGGAGTGAGGCCACCACAGAGAGTCTCCACAAGGACAATGCCCAGCAAAGCTGTGGGATTAGGGCCACCAAAGAGAGTCACCACTAGGGTAATGACTAGTGGAGCCTTGAGAATAGGGCTACCCCCCAAGACTCCAGAACTGTAGGTCTACCTGTGTGCAGTTTCAGTCTGGGAGAGCATCAAGAATAAGACTGCAACCTGTGGAGCTGCTGCATGAGCTGAGCCCAGCAAAACCATACAGGCAGGGCCCCATAAGATCTTGGGAACAAAACATCCACCCCAGTGTGTCCAGGGGGCAACGCTTGGAGTCATCAAAGATTATTCTGGAGTCTTAAGTTTTAATGTTGCTCACCCTCTAGAGTTTTGGACTTAGAAGGAACCAGCTGCCCCTTTCTTTCTATTTCTTCTTTTTGGAAAGGGAATGTCTATCTTATGCTTGTTCTCCTATTGTATTTTGGAAGTAGGTAACTTGTTTGGTTTCACATACCCTCAGCTGGAGGGAAATTTGCCCCAGGATGAATCATACTTTGAGTCTCACTCATAGCTGATTTAGATGAAAATTTGGACTTTAGACTTTTAAGTTAAGGCTTTGGGGCTATTGGGATGGAATGGATGTATTTTGCTTATAAGAAGGACATAAACTTTCAGGGCCAGGGGCAAAATGCTATGGTTTGAATGTGTCCACCAAAAAGCATGTGTTAGAGACTTGATCCCAAGTGCAGCAGTGATGGGAGGTGGGGCCTAAAAAGAGATGATGAGACAAGTTTGATTCCTCCCCCCTCCCCCAGCCTCTTTTACCGTCTTCCTTTCTGCCATGGGGTGATGCAGCAAAAAGCCCTCACCAGATGCTGGCATCTTGACATTAGTCTTCACAGCTTCCACAATGTCAAGCAGTAAACTTCTTTTCACATTACTCTGTCTCTGATATTCTGTTATATCAGCACAAAACAGACTGAGACACCAAGGGATGCTGCTGGGGCTGGTTCTAGGACCACACATTCTGAACCACTGTCTTAAGAAATCGGATTTGTAGTATTATTGCTATACTTTCAAGCAAGTTAAGCTCCTACCAAGAGAACAGTGCAATTTGAGCTCCAGATTATTGTGAAGAATGGCTAGCCTTTCCAAAGTACGATTAAGTAAAGCATTGTAGGGGGTTAGAATTCTTGATTTTCATTTGATTTTTAGAATAGGATTTTTAGGTAATGCATGTTTGAGTCAACAGTCTCCGGTCAGGGGGAGAAAGCCCACAGTTAGTGTGTTGAAAGCCCATTTAATCAATTCTAATTAAGGATATGTTGATTCTCATTTGATTTTTAGAATAGGGCTTTTAGATAATGCATGTATGAGGCCCATCTAGTCAACTCTAATCACTGCTTAGGTATGGGATTTTTTACTTCAATGACTTTAGAGCTAACAGGTGGTTGTCACACAATCCTGTTAGATTTTAAGAATTGCTGAAGGGACAGATGTGAAAAAAATGTTTGCTAAGGGCAAGCGTCTGTTGGTAGAAACTTTAGAGACAATTATACTTAGATTTGATCATAAGAATGTAACTTTTGCTTAAATCATTTAAGGAGAGGTTATATTTTAGATAATAATCTCAGTTTGACCAACTTAGCTTTTACAAATTGTACTTTGGAATGCCACGTTGTTAATTTTACCAATGTTACTAGCTCCCATTGTTTAAGCTATTCTTAGCCATAGATAAGTTTTGTCACACTGCCCATGTCTTTGTGTCCTTTTGAAATGACCGAATCAACTGATTTTTCTTGTGAAACTTTGCTGTCTTTACAGTAAAAACGGAAGCTTACTCTGAATTAGGGCTGTACCCAGTTTCTCCTCCTAACAGAGGAGTTGCTGACGTGCAGTCCTTTTGGGCTTGCCCATGTCTTTGTGTCCTTTTGAAATGACCGAATCAACTGATTTTTCTTGTGAAACTTTGCTGTCTTTACAGTAAAAACGGAAGCTTACTCTGAATCAGGGCTGTACCCAGTTTCTCCTCCTAACAGAGGAGTTGCTGACGTGCAGTCCTTTTGGGCTTCTCATCGCATTCATGTTGCTTTGAGTTAATCCTTTTTTTCATCTCCATTACACAGTGAGAAGTGTAACACAGCATCCTAAAAATTTGATTCTTTACAAAATTATGAAAATTAGCAAAATAGGTTTTTAACCTTGAAGGTAAATAAAATTACCAACTTTTTAACATTACTCTTTTTTATTTTTTTATTAGTATATTTATCATTACACAATGTAATCATTTTTTGTGGCCCTTTACCAACTACTCCTCCTTTTTAAATACTTTTCACTGACTCCTTGTCAATCTTAGAATAAGAGCCGAAGTTTTTCCATTGTTTACAGTGCCCTCCGTTACCTGGCTGCTCCTAATGTCTTTAAATTGAGTCACTCACACTGATTTTTGATAGATAAGTTATTAGATAGATAAATTATCTATCTTCCTGACTGTATAATTACTATATACTGTTTAAATCTCTACATAAATATGTACTTGAATAAATGTACATTAGTATTGGAAGATTTTACATATCTAAGACTCAGATAAGCATCTTGCTTTATAATCTTCAACTGCTACAAGCTGTGGCTTAACCAGTGTATTTTCTCTTAGTTACGAGCAAACCCAATCCAACTTGAACAAGCGTTCCTTCTGGGATCTCTTTCACCATAATTTGTCCTTAAAAGTTTTCAATCCTCTTTCCCCAGCCACCCTGGTGAACAGTCATGCTAAATTAAAGGGACGATCCAAACATTCCCTCTGGAAGTTCTGTTCTTATTACTTGTTAAAGGTTCATTCCTCCAGGCTTTGTTTGCGGCCTGACAGGTGACAGGTGTGATTTTCCTCTGCTAATGTAATGTACATATTATAGTCAGTCCGTGACCCATGTGCCACGTGTTCACATTTTATCTGCTCATGTTGTTGTAGTATTATTTCCTTCTGCCTTCTAACAACAGCAGAAAAAAAAAAAAAAAACAATGTGTGTGTGTATGTATATATGTTTGAAACCAGCAAAGTTTTCATCAAATTTGGTTTCCTTATACATAACCATTTTTTGTTTTCAGTTATATTATACATATATATTCTTCTATAAGGTCATATTAGAACATATATAGAGAATATAAAATTCTATAATACACATAGAATCTGTAATATTTTTAAGTACTTAAAATATTTAGTATTGCTTTTTAAACACAAATCAATATTCTTACAGCTGTTTATATTCAACTTTTTGATACAGAATTCTATACATCAGGACAGTGACTGTCTACCTTGACTGCACTTTGGAATGACATAGAAACCTTTAAAAATACCCATGCCTGAGCCGCAATCTCAGAAACTCCAATTTCATCTTCTAATGGGAGGGACCAGGCATTTGCACATTTATATGTTTCCAGGTCATTCTCATGTGCAGTCAAGATTGATACCCACTGCTTTAGAAGCTTTTAGAGTCAATGTACATATGCAATTCCTTCCTTGAAATATTCTCAAATCATTATAAAGAAATAATTTCTGTAGTAATCAATATATTTTTTCTGTAGGTTTATATAACGTTTAACCTTAAGGATACTAAATGTGTGTTCTGTTGAGTTCCAGTAGTATCTGTTATATATAAATGGTAAAAGGTAAAATTCCTAACATGATTATTTTGCTGCCAAAAATCATTTCAGCTGACCTACATTCTTCATAACAACATAGCAATAACACAACAGTAGAAGTGCTCATAAGTAATTTTGAGATATTTTTTCTACAGTTTGAAAAATGAAAAAGAAATAAGCTATATTAGCTTTTTTTAGAAACCCAGAAATTCTAACAACTGGCACATAATTCAAAGGATAGCTGAGCCTATGTTTTCCAGTGGTGTAGGGGTTTATACCTAGCTTAGGTAATTTCAGAATCTTAGCTAATTTTCCCCTTCTGGAAACTTTGAACTACTTTAGAGACTAGTAACTAACAGATCAAATGTCTTTTGAGAAATCCCAACACTTCCTGAGACAAAGCATTATACTTTCCAGTGACAAACACTCTATCAGGGCCGGCCCAGTGGCACTCCCGCCGAGGGTTCGGATCCCACATACAGACCGGTTCCCGCTCACTGGCTGAGCGAGGTGTGGGAGCAACACCGAGGGTTGCAATCCCGTTGCCGGTCCTGGTCCGGTACGGGCGCGACACTGAGGGTTGCGATCTGTTGCCGGACACGAAAAAAGACAAAAAGGAAAAAAAAAAAAACAAAAAACAAAAAAAACACCACTCTATCAGAAGGAATAAAAGTGTCTATAGTAAAATATTATTTTATCAAGTATCAGCAAATTTTGAAAAAAATTACATATTGAATCCTATCCTAATAGGGGTTGAGGAGAAAT
This sequence comes from Galeopterus variegatus, assembly GCF_000696425.1. Taxonomy (NCBI): domain Eukaryota; kingdom Metazoa; phylum Chordata; class Mammalia; order Dermoptera; family Cynocephalidae; genus Galeopterus; species Galeopterus variegatus. Next base: position 244,480 of record NW_007729020.1, read on the forward strand.
AAAAGCTGCTTCACATTCCTTCTTTTAAAAAGAATAAATATGAAATGACATAACTGAGAGAATATTTTATATGAAATAATTAAGCAAATAATGTTAGAAACTTGGTGTTTACACTAAACACAAAAGCTGCAAGAAGTTTAAATTGATAATCACTAAGTTTTCTCACATGTCGAGACAGGGGAATGTTTTTTAAAAAATTTAAACTATAAAGTTCTGTGATTTGTTCACATTTTGAGTAAGTTCACAATTGAAGAATTATACTTTTTTGAATTAGATATTTCATTTTAATTCACATTTCATTAAGCTTTAAAAGTGGGACTTAGTAAGAAATATTAGAGACTCAGTTTTATTATTTCTTTACTTGAATAATAAATATTTAGTCATTTAGTCATCCTGTAATTGTCTTGATCAACATTTGGCAGCCACAGCAATAATATTTCATCTGCTCACATCTCATTTTTTTCATCTAGGTAGACAAAAGAAAGGGCTAAAATGAAAATAATTCCATTTTTACATATTTTATAAAGGCACATAATCTGGCCCAAACACTGGAAAACTCTTTGGAATTATCTATTAAACTTAAACTCATACTAGCTCTATAACCTAAGAATTACACTCCAAGAAAAATGAACGTATATATCCAACAAAGGCATATACAGAATGTCATAATAGTACAAATCAGAAACAACCCAAATGTCCATCAGTAGTAGAATGGATAATGAATTGTGAGTTTTGTATAATGCAGCACGATAGAGTAATTAAAACAATACACTTCTATTACATTCAACAACATGGATATATATAACCGAAATAGTGTTTAGCAAAAAATAAAAAATAAAAAAGCCAGACATGAAAGAATGCCTACTTTAAGATTCTATTTATATTAAGTTCAAAAGCGAAACTAATTTATGGTGAAAATTCCAGAATAGTGATTACCTTCAAAAGATAGTATTGACTAGAAGTGGCACGTAGGACCTTCTGGACCAAGGGAAATATTTGTGTTATAATTTGAGTATGCAAAAATGTATTGAAATGTACAATGGTGATCTATGTACTGTAGTATATCTAAATTACTTCAATTAAAGTTTAAAAATTGATATATTCAAAATTTTTCTTTAGTTAACCAGTGTGGTTACTGATAACAATACTTTGGGCAATGGTGTTTCACATATGGCCAGCATATGACTTAAATCCTGTATCATAATTCTTACAATATAGCATCAACATTCTCTTTTTAGTAAAAAAAAATTAAAATACAGATTAATATAAAGAGGAAAGATGGAGTTGCAATTTTAAAATGATGTTAAGCTAGATCTTTAACATTGTGAGTTTCAAGAGAAGCTGAGTCCTCTGCTTTGTATAGCAGCAATTAATTCTAAAGCCACTAGAGCAGATTTTTCCAAATTGTGTTTCCCAGAATATCAGAAGGTGTCCAAAAATTTCTATAGTCCATTTAGTTGGGAAATTCCCGGTTAAGCAAAGTTTAGAATGTTTCTCAAACTTTAATATACTCTTGTGCATTGTGGATTTCCACAGAAGCATAACACACGGTTTTCTCCAAATGACTTAGCCATTAGAATCCTTTTTCAACAGAGCATTTCACAGAAATGATGTTCTCTGGGGCAATAAATGTAGACTTCTAAAAAGTGAATAAGGAACTTTACTGTATCAATCAAAAGGAAAAATCATAAAATCTTGAAGAACAGTGTTCCAAAGAGAGGACACTGGGCACAGCAACAGGTTTTAACTATAGCACATAAAGCAATTCTATTTATGTTCTTAAAGGGGTGTTTTTTATTACAATGCTAAACTTAAACAATGGCCGAAATTTCACAGGGACAATTAAAAGGTATTATACTTTTTTGGGGAGAACACATAGTTATTTGAAACATCAAATTTTAAAGAAAAAAATGTTATATGGGAGCTGAAATTCTAGTGGAATTGATAAAAATATTCTTATGGTAGATATATTTGTATGTAAAATACACACATATACTGCATGTTTCTAAGTAGAACATTTTAAACAAATATATCAGAAAATATATTCCTGATGTGCAGCATTCTTATCTACTCTTTGTCAGGAGACCAGAATTTTGTCCCCAAATCTACTACTAATTAATTTTAGCAACTTGGGCTTATGAAAGTTAGGACCTAAATTTTTCATTAGTAAAATGAAGATATCATGATTGCAGATACAGATGCATTTCAACTCTAAGCTTCAGTGATACTTTTGTAATGGTTTTATAAATAAATGCAATGATGCTTCCAAATATTTAATTTGCTCTCCTAAAAAAAAAAAAAACTTTCAGAATTTTTTTCTCAAAAGTTTAAAATATATTTAGTTGTGGCAAGTCTTCATCTTTTGGGGATAAATTTGATCAGAAATGTTCTAGGTGGAGTGGGAGCAGGCAATCAAGAGGGCTTTCTGCTTCACTTTCCTTCTGCCTTTCATTTTCATGTATTGTTTCCTGGTCATGTCAAAGTAACCTTAAAGCTAAGTATAACACAGAATGGAAACTAGTAATCTGGTGCTGTGATTCACATATACCTACATACTCTTTCCCTTAATATCACTCCACAATGTGATCCATGTATGTTCTCTACTCAAAGGAAAGAGATACAACCTTAAGTACTGGTGCTGTGATTCACATATACCTACATACTCTTTCCCTTAATATCACTCCACAATGTGATGCATGTATGTTCTCTACTCAAAGGAAAGAGATACAACCTTAAGTATTTTCAATATAATATTGCTTAAATACAATTATGCACAAGCTTAATATAAATTATTCACATATATATCTTATATATCTATACATCCAAAATAAACTTATAGGATAAATACAAAAATTATAAAAAGAAGTCAGTAATATTCAATTGATAAAATGGAATTGGTACATGATTAATATTGACGCTATAGTAACACTTGCTACATGCCTATGGTACTGACAGGAATATAGAACTCAGCAGAACTGAGTACTTTTTAATGTTTTAATCTTCAAAATAATATAGTAGAACATTTTTTAAGGCTTGTGAAAATACAAGTAATAAAGAAAGAAACATTTTCACATTACTATAGATTTTTTTTTAACTATTTCTTTTCCTTATCAAAGATTTAATTCCTTCTTTTAAATGTTATTTCTACAATTCCTGGTTTGTGCATAGTTAATTTTCCTGTAGAAATGAGTTATAGCGAATATCTACTGGGGAAATACTGTTTTAGATCTTAAATTGGGTGTGACTGATTATCTTTAGAGGCTCATAAATTGACTGAAATAGAGGAGAGGAATTTGTATTATGTTTTAATTCTGTTTTTTCCACAAACTTTTTGAAATATCCTCATACATATATGAAGTACGCATTCATATATATACATATTATGTATATACTATTCAAGTGCATTGTAATAAAATATACCATTCTTTTAGTAATATCTAATTTATGGTAAATTATAGCTTTCAATTATTGTCACTGTTAAATGTTTAGAACTGTTCAAGTGTAGACTCTTTTTACTGTCTTAACATTGTTTTCTAAAAATAACATATTAAACTGATTAAGAGCAGATTTATCTAGATAAAAATTTTACAATAATATAAAATTAATATTTTTATAAAATAATTCTGTGTACTTTGAAATATTGAAAAGTAAAACACTTCAAAAACAATATTACAAATAATGGAAAAAGGATTTGAAGACACTTTACCAAAAAAAAAAAAAGTATAAAAGGCCAGTATGCAAATGAAAAGGTACTTAATGTCACTAGTCTTCTAGAAAGTTCAAATTAAAACTTCAATGGATACCACTATACACTCTCAACAATGGCTGAAATTAAAAAGACTGAGAACAGCAAGCATTTCCGAAAATGTGGAGTAAATAGAAATTTCATAAGTTGATATTAGAAATATATAATTTTATAATACTTTATAAAAAGTTCTGGTAGTTTTTTATTTATTTATTTATTTATTTATTTTTTGTTAAATTTTTATTTTGTCAATATACAC
>NW_007729020.1:249760-253283 GCF_000696425.1 Galeopterus variegatus
AAAAAAAAAAAATAAGATAGTATATCTAGATAAAGGAATATGACTCAGCAATCAAAAGGAATGCACTATTGATAAACAAAATAAAATGGATGAATTTGAATAAGATTATTCTGAGTGAAAAAAGGATTACACAAATCTGTTTATATAGTACGATCCTATTTACATAATATTTTAGAACAGACAAAACTATACACAGTGAAAAATATCAGAACATTGGTGGCTTCAAAGGAAATGGAGGCAGAGATTGACAAGGAATAAGTCAGAGGGAACTTTTCTGGGGATGATGACATCTGTATCTTCATACATCTGTGTTTTGACACTTTTTTTTTCTCATTGAACTCTGTTTTAATGGATCTCAAAATTCTGTGATAGATTTTTGGTCATGTTGTTTGCATTAAGAAGTACTGATTTTAAAAACTAATAACTTAAAACTGCCACACAATAAAAACAAAATGGTCCACAAAACATTTTCCTTTCCTTCTGAAGGTTTTACGATGCATTGTTATCATTAACCAGTCTTTTAATATTAAACATAATGGCCAATTGTGATAAACAGTTCTGAGACTGTTCTTCCACCACTGATTAAGACTGGAATGGTAGGTATTAGGGATAATATTCATTTAGCCTGAGCTTTCTGGACAGACTTGGTGACCTTGTCAGCTCCAGCAGCCTTCTTGTCCACTGCTTTGATGACACCCACAGCAACTGTCTCATATCACAAACAGCAAAACGACCCAGAGGAGGATAGTCAGAGAAGCTCTCCACACACATGGGCTTCCCAGGAACCATAGCAATATGGCAGCATCACCAGATTTCAAGAATTTGGGGCCATCTTCCAGCTTCCACCAGAACGCCAATCGATCTTTTCCTCCAGCTCAGCAAACTTGCCTATGTGACAATCCAGTACAGGGACATAACCAGCACTGATTTCACCTGGATGATTCAGGAAAATCTCCTGAGCAGTGAAGCCAGCTGCTTGCATTGGTGGGTCATTTTTGCTGTCACCAGCAACACTGCCATGATGAACATCACTGACAGACACGTTCTTAACATTGAAGCCCACATTGTCTCCAGGAAGAGCTTCACCAAAGCTTCATGGTGCATTTCAACAGACTTTACCTCAGTTGTAACACTGACTGGAGCAAAGGTGACCACCATGCCAGGTCTGAGGACACCGGTCTCTACTCAGCCCACAGGGACAGCACTAATAACCACCAATTTTGTAGACATCCTGGAGGAGCAGACACAAGGGCTTGTCAGTTGACAAGTTGGTGGCAAAATGCAATCCAGAGCTTCAAGCAGTGTGGTTCCACTGGCATTGTCATCTTTATGGGTGACTTTCCATCTTTTGAATCAAGGCATATTAGTGCTTGGCTCCAGCGTGTCGCCACCATTCCAACTAGAAATTGGGACAAATGCTACTATGTCGGGGTTGTAGCCAATTTTCTTAATGTAGGTGCCGACTTCCTTAATGATTTCCTTGTATCTCTTCTGGCTGTAGGTTGGCTCAGTAGAATCCATTTTGTTAACACCAACAATCAGTTGTTTCACGCCCAGTGTGGAAGCCAGAAGAGCATGCTCACGTGTCTGCCCATTCTTGGAGATACCAGCTTCAAACTCACCAACACCAGCAGCAACAATCAGGACAGCACAGTCAGCCTGATAGGTGTCTGTAATCATGTTTTTGACAAAGTCTCTGTGTCCTGGGGCATCAGTGATAGTCATGTGACACTTGCTGATCCCCAATTTCCACAGGGAGATATCAATGGTGATACCACGCTCAAGTTCAGCTTTCACTTACTGCTCTATTTCTTGGATTAGTTCCTTTGCATATGGGCTTCTGAAGGTTCTACGATGCATCGTTATCATTAACCAGTCTTTTACTATTAAACTTAAATGGCCAATTGTGATAAACAGTTCNGCATTGTCATCTTTATGGGTGACTTTCCATCTTTTGAATCAAGGCATATTAGTGCTTGGCTTCAGCGTGTCGCCACCATTCCAACTAAAAATTGGGACAAATGCTACTATCTCGGGGTTGTAGCCAATTTTCTTAATGTAGGTGCTGACTTCCTTAATGATTTCCTTGTATCTCTTCTGGCTGTAGGTTGGCTCAGTAGAATCCATTTTGTTAACTCCAACAATTAGTTGTTTTACACCCAGTGTGTAAGCCAGAAGAGCATGCTCACGTGTCTGCCCATTCTTGGAGATACCAGCTTCAAACTCACCAACACAAGCAGCAACAATCAGGACGGCACAGTCAGCCTGATAGGTGTCTGTAATCATGTTTTTGATAAAGTCTCTGTGTCCTGGGGCATCAGTGATAGTCATGTGACACTTGCTGATCCCCAATATCCACAGGGAGATATCAATGGTGATACCACGCTCAAGTTCAGCTTTCACTTACTGCTCTGTTTCTTGGATTAGTTCCTTTGCATATGGGCTTCTGAAGGTTTTACGATGCATTCGTTATCATTAACCAGTCTTTTACTATTAAACTTAAATGGCCAATTGTGATAAACAGTTCTGAGACTGTTCTTCCACCACTGATTAAGACTGGGGTCCTAAACCACAGTGAGATACCACTACACACTTATCTGAATGGCCAAAATCCAAAACACTGACAATATCAAACACTGGCGAGGATGGGAAGCAACAGAAACTTCAATTCACAAAATTTCACAGCCGCTTTAGAAGACAGTTTGGTAGTTTCTCACAAAACTAAATGTATTCTTACCAGGTGATCATGCAATCATGCTCCTTGGTATCTACCCAAAGAAGTTCAAAACTCAGGTACACAGAGAAACCTGCACAGGGATGTTTATAGCACCTTTATTCATGATTGCCAAAACTTGGAAGCAACCAAGATGCCCTTTAGTAGGTGAGTGTATAAATGAACTGTGGTACATTCAGGCAAAGGAATATTATTTAGCACTAAAAAGATATGAGTTACCAAGCTATGAAAATACATGGAGGAGCCTTAAATATATATCACTAAGGGAGAGAAGCCAATCTGAAAAGGCTATATACTATGTGATATCAACTGTATGATGTTCTGGAAAAGGTAGAAGTACAGAGACATTAAACCAATCAGAAGTTGCCAGCGGTTATGGGGCAGGAATAGATTAACAGGCAGAGCACCGATTTTTAGGGCAGTGAAACTACTCTGCATGCTACTATAATGGTAGATACATATCATTATACATTTGTACACTACCAAGAGTGAATGCTATTGCAAACTATGGACTTTGGGTGATTGTGTCAATGTTGGTTCATTGACTGTAAAAAAAGTACCACTCTGGTGCAGGATGTTAATAGTGGGGAGACTGTCCATATGTGGGGCAGGGGATATATGGCAACTCTGTTTTGATCAGTACTTTGTGTGTAGTAGGTACTTAATAAACACTTGCTGAAATAATTAGTGTACTTATTTTGGTTGGTAAAAAACAGACTTGAGGGGCTGGCCCGGTGGTGCACTGCTACAGTGCGCCGCTTGAGAGCGCGGTGGCGCTCCCGCCGAGGG
>NW_007729020.1:254128-263129 GCF_000696425.1 Galeopterus variegatus
AAAAAAAAAAAAAACAGACTTGAATAAAAGTGTTAATTTGGGATCAGGGCATTTAAAGGAAACAAGTGTGCTGTCAGACAGGAAGTCTGGGTTCTAATCTCAGTTGAACAGCACCTTGCCATGTCACCTTGAATGAAAAACTTTGCCTCTCAGGCCCTTAGGTTTACCACTTGTATTATATTTTTTAAAAAGGATTGAATATTTTCTACTACCCTACCTCTCTGAAAACACTAACTCTAAGCCCATTACAAAGTAACTAATCCAAGAAATAGAGCAGGAAGTAATATTAGTTAAAAATATCACCCATCCAAGTATGATTCATATAACATAGGGTTTTCATCTCTTAAACATGATGAATGTCAAATTCATAAATCGGGATATTTGAATTAAAGGAATTTATTCGAAGAATTTCATTTTTAATACAGAGTTTTACTAACTGAAGTCACAATAATTATTTTTAATAATGAAAGATGCACAAAAGAACTTAATTATTTTGGGAAAGATGCACGAAACGACTTACACATTGATGTAGTGACGGCATAACCCAGCTTGCCAATATATTAATCTTAATGATTAGGTTAATATATTCATTCACTTGTTCCTAACTCATAACCCTTTTTCCTACATATGCATGTTTAGAGTATCCACATTGAAAACTGTTGAAAATAACCACACTCATATTTCATTTTTTGAATAAATTCTAGCACAGTCTGTTTAATTCATGCAAATTCAGGCTTGTTAATAGTTTGCTTTCTTTAACAAACCAATATGATCTAGAACTATGTTTTCCATAGAAATCCTGAAAAAAGATAACTAGATCTATTGATAAGGCTGTGGAAGTCAACCAGAAGAAAATGAACACTAATGACAACCTACTTAACTGCTCGTGTGTCCTAATATTCTGGTGCTTCTTTATCAGTAAAAGAATCAATAAGAATCAATGACTGTTCATGGAAACAAGGGTAAAGCCATGTGGGTTTTTTGTTTGTTTGATTTCTTTTTTTTTTTTTTAACTATCAAGGTAACTAAAAATATATATGTACATGGAGTGGGGTAAAGGAAAGCATTGTGATTCAGTTCACTTGAAAATCCGTATTCTGCTACTAGAAAACATCATGTGTGCCCAAGGCTGGTGCCTAAATGATGTGTCCTGGAATTCTGACAAACTTGGCTCTAATGTACTATAGGAATTTGACGTTATTTGGCTACTTTGCTATATTTGTGTTGAATAGATGTAAATAGAATGCAAATGCATCACATTTTTTTGCAGTTCAAAACTTCAAATCTTCAAAGGAAAGCAGCTTTATTTTTTCCAAGTTATAGCTACTTTTAATGCTTTAAGCAAAATATTTTAATGTAGGGTTATAGAGGAGTAGAGGAGCATCATTTTGCATATGACCCACAGATCTGTCATAACAGTGCTGTTTTGAAAATTCATTCTCAAAGGGATCAAAAGAATTTTCTGTATAAGGTTCTTATCTTGAGAATTTTAGAAGTCATATATATCCTTTTCTTTACTTGCCTTAGTTAAGCAGAGCAACTGAGTGTAGCAAATGCCAACTTTCTCCAAATTAGGAAATATGCCTTGATTTGAAGTAATAAACATGCAAACGACACATCCAAAGCCTGACAAAACTATTTTCTTAAAGTGGTTGAAAGGACAAAGTGAAAAATGGAATGAAGCTATATCCACGTATCCGGTTTTCAAATCAACTTTGCCCATGCAGCATTTAGGGTTTTTTTTTTAATTTGTGGCAAACTTAATGTGTTATGGATGGTACTCTCAATGTGTATTGGGAGACAATTTGTCACGGGTCTCCAGGATTTTTGCACATCTAGTGAGCAGGCACACTGACTGCTATTTGCTCAGGGCTTTCTTTTCAAGGATGTCTGCATAGCAAATAGATAATAAGTAGATAATATCTCCCTCTGGAGTAAAAGACAAGTGTGTTTACAGCCTTATAAGACAGAGATTGTATCTCCATTCAGAGCAAAGGTCAGGGATACAGTATAATATACTGTATATATAATATACTGCCCAGTATAATAAAGATAACATCTCCCTCTGGAGCAAAGAACAGTTATGCTTATGGCCCATACAAAAATCTGGGGTATTTCAACTCACAAATCTTCCTGTATAACACACTGTACTGTGTGTACTTGTGTAACCTGGCCCTCTCTGCATGTCCCTGTAGAAACTGTGGCCAGGGGACTAGCTCGAATGCTGATACAATGGCTACTGCTATTACTGTGAACAATGAACTGTCCTTTGTCTCTGACCCAGGAGTCTTGTATCCTCTGTCACTATCCATAAAACTATGTGTGGCAGGCAACTTACTGGCTTGAAAAGAGAGTAAAATCTTAGACCTTTCACAATTCTTGTCAGTATTCAGAGTTGTTCACTGAAGCAAAGCTTACTTATGTCTTTCCCTGCCCTTCCAGTGTTGGGAAGATGAAAGAAGGGCAGAGGAACTCAGAAAAATTGTCCCTTGTCAACAGAATTATCATTATAATAGAGATAGTCTCTTTCAGGCATTTAGCATGAGAATAATAACACTAGGAAAGCATTTAGCCTATCAGTAATCCAAGTGAATTTCTAATGGCATTTTTAAATAAAAAAAGGTTTTTTTCTTCAATTTTCTTCTTTTTTCAGCTTTAGAGGCATAATTTACAAATATATATACATATATATGTAATATATACAACTTGATCTTTTGATATTCTTATGCACTGTGAAATTATCATAATCACCAAGCTAATTAACATATTCATCATCTCACGTATGTATCATTTTCTTTCTCTTTTCATGCATGTGTGTGCTTTGTCAAATTTCAAGTATACAATACAGTATTGTTAGCTATAGTGTCCGTGCTATACTTTATAACTTGATCTTGCATAACTGAGAATTTTACAGACATTTTTTGTTTTCATTTTTGCTTAAGCATCTTAAATGACTAAGAAAGCATCTTTGCTAAAACACATGAGATTTCTTAGATTTGTTCTTCCCATTTATAAGGAATGTGGAACTATTATGTGCACTTTATTAACCTAGAACTTCAATTTTAAAATTATTATTCAGTAGTTCTTGCTCAGTCACAAAAACAAGGATGGGATGGTGTCAGTCAATATCAACATTTTATTTGTCAGAAAAAGTTCAAAAACATTCTTATTTTTCAAAGAAAATTAATTTGATTAGAAAAAAATTCTGAGATTTATTAACAATATTTAGTCCTTATGATATATATGAAAGAAACATATCCATGTATATTATTGGTATATTCCTTAATATTTATTATTTAACTCCCTTCAATCATCCCTAATATTTTTGTTCTCAGATAGTGATCCAAATTGCTTCCTGACTTCTGCAAAAAATATTAACATTTTAAAGGGCCTTCCCTTAAATATACTGCAAGCAATCAGATATTCCTGAGGGGGGTGGGGATGGTTATACAACTTTTACTCATTCATAAAATAATGCTCCTGGGTTTGCCTGAAGTTTCACAGCCTCTAAGCAGTCACAGTTTTGATGTTTTCTTTAATGTCTGTCTCTTTCCCTAGAGTTCTCTCCTGCCACTCTTCACCCATCCACATCTATCATTCTTTTAACATGAAAAGAAAAAAAAAAAAAGCTTACCCCACAAATGACTTCTTTGAATTTTACAGTAAATAGCAACACTCTTTGGAATTATTAAATTATGCATACCCTTTGCCCCATTTGCACAGTAACTACCCTCACAGGTAAACATTTTGATTTAGGAAGTAAAGGAACCATTTCAATTCAGATTTGCAGAGGTAGCTCTGCACTAGAAAGTATTCTGTGGTCACAGAGTTACAAGCATTTTAGGGACTTTAAGTGGTCCCTCTAGGTATACTCAAAGAACACTCCTTCTGTTCTTATGATATCTTCCCTCAAGTCTGACTTTGATTATCTTCATCAGCATACAGTGTAGAAGTGTCATCAGTGCTGTAGGCAAGAAAAGTCTTGTAAGATATGATACTGACCCTAAGAGGCATTACAGTATGTCACAATTGGTATCGAAACCCAAGTTTGCCTCCAATCAAATTTGATCCACGGTTCTGTTATATAATTCTACTTTTGTTATGATGCATATATAGAGAGCTCTCTTGTTATAAGAGGTAGCCATAGAGAAAAAACAACTAGTTATTTATACATAATACTACTGAAAAGAGAATTTTTCACTTAGATTTGTTTTACATCAAGGTAAGTGAAGACATAGAATAAAGAAATGTCACGATGATGAGAGGACAATAGCTATGTGACTTCTGTGTCCAGATCGTATGGATAAAGGCCTTTCAAGTCTACATAAAAAGAGCAGCAAACATGGAAATTTCTTCAGTTCTTAATTATATATCTTACTGGTTCATATTGTGAGAGTGTTCAAAATTTTTTAATGTAATACTCTATGTTAAACATTACAATGTGTTCAGTACCTTTTTTTTAGCATGTGGGATGAAAATAGAATTTTAAGAGTTAAAGAAATTATAACCACTAATAATTTCACTCTTTCAAAGAAGGAGGAACCTTTATTTTAATGAATTCTCAGTCATTTATTTGGATGAACAAAAACTGTCTAGATTCTAATCAATTCTACCTTTCAATAACCAGCTTAATTTGAAGCTAAAAGGAGAAGCTAAATATAGATAAAAGAATCCACTGTCATTTTAGACGAGCTACAATATAAAATGCATAATAATATAAGCTTGCATTAGAAGAAAATTTTCATTCTGAATTCCATTAAATTTATTTTAAAAAGATGTAGGTCGTCTGCTTTAAATAAATGATACTTATGAAAATCCCACATTTTTAAAGGCACATTAGGTGGTAAAAATTTGGTTTATCAAATCATCTTTGCTTTACAAAACTATTTATGCTGTGGTTCTATTAACTCCTCTGGTGCACTGAAACATTTTTAAAGAAAAATAAGTACAACCTAGAACAACATAAATACAGAACACAATATAACAGAATTGAAAAGCATAATAGGGGCCTACTGCAACACCTTCTTTTTATATGTGAAGAAAATGAAAACTAGTGAGGTTAGATGTGGCCATGATAAAAAGTGGGTATAAAATATAGCTGACTTGATTCCTAGCACCATATTTTTTTAAAAAATACTGCAATATATCTGACTAGAACCCTTTCATTACAGATAGAAAGAATGCACATGTACAAATAAATGCCTTAGTGTCTAAGGCATCATTTAGAAGCTGCATTTCTGTGAGCAAAAATAGCCTTGTATTTATTATTCATTGAAGTTTTCAAAAGACAACTTAAAGGACATCAGTCACCATCTTTACAGAATCATATTGTTGAAGTGGATATTTAAAATTTTTTTGGTTTATACAGTAAATCATCACAATGATCTTTAATGAGAGGATGATTATACATAGTTATAGTTGTATATGATTACATATATGTTGCAGTGATAGTTATATAACTGGTTGTATATAAACATAAGTAAATTGGTATATAAATGCATACATAACTGTTGAGATATATAGAGATTATAGTTATATAACCATATAGACGTTTATAGTTATATATTGATGGTTATATATAGAAAGGGATATATTCTTCAAAGCATCTTTGATAATTATGAAGCAAAATGAAATTCTGGGTTTAGCTGACTTAATGGAGAAATTTCTTTAGGTTGTATAATCTTATAGCAGGCTGGGACTTCAAGTTGTATATATCATATCTCAAATTTAGGCAGAAAAAAATAACACTACGTATAGTGACTCATTTTCCATCTTTCAAAAGAGGTCCTTGGACTTTGCTTGTAATACATTCATAATTCCATAGTCAAAAGTTGCATTACGTGTAGCATCAAATGAAGTTAACTCTATATGTTCATTATTAAGATGATATTCAGTAGACAATATTAAAAATTAAATTTCATTCAGTATTTCATGTGCCTTAATAAATCATCTGTTGTCAGTTTCTTCTTCACAATGAACAATCTCAGTTATTTAAATATAAATGTCACAATTGGTATCGAAACCCAAGTTTGCCTCCAATCAAATTTGATCCACGGTTCTGTTATATAATTCTACTTTTGTTATGATGCATATATAGAGAGCTCTCTTGTTATAAGAGGTAGCCATAGAGAAAAAACAACTAGTTATTTATACATAATACTACTGAAAAGAGAATTTTTCACTTAGATTTGTTTTACATCAAGGTAAGTGAAGACATAGAATAAAGAAATGTCACGATGATGAGAGGACAATAGCTATGTGACTTCTGTGTCCAGATCGTATGGATAAAGGCCTTTCAAGTCTACATAAAAAGAGCAGCAAACATGGAAATTTCTTCAGTTCTTAATTATATATCTTACTGGTTCATATTGTGAGAGTGTTCAAAATTTTTTAATGTAATACTCTATGTTAAACATTACAATGTGTTCAGTACCTTTTTTTTAGCATGTGGGATGAAAATAGAATTTTAAGAGTTAAAGAAATTATAACCACTAATAATTTCACTCTTTCAAAGAAGGAGGAACCTTTATTTTAATGAATTCTCAGTCATTTATTTGGATGAACAAAAACTGTCTAGATTCTAATCAATTCTACCTTTCAATAACCAGCTTAATTTGAAGCTAAAAGGAGAAGCTAAATATAGATAAAAGAATCCACTGTCATTTTAGACGAGCTACAATATAAAATGCATAATAATATAAGCTTGCATTAGAAGAAAATTTTCATTCTGAATTCCATTAAATTTATTTTAAAAAGATGTAGGTCGTCTGCTTTAAATAAATGATACTTATGAAAATCCCACATTTTTAAAGGCACATTAGGTGGTAAAAATTTGGTTTATCAAATCATCTTTGCTTTACAAAACTATTTATGCTGTGGTTCTATTAACTCCTCTGGTGCACTGAAACATTTTTAAAGAAAAATAAGTACAACCTAGAACAACATAAATACAGAACACAATATAACAGAATTGAAAAGCATAATAGGGGCCTACTGCAACACCTTCTTTTTATATGTGAAGAAAATGAAAACTAGTGAGGTTAGATGTGGCCATGATAAAAAGTGGGTATAAAATATAGCTGACTTGATTCCTAGCACCATATTTTTTTAAAAAATACTGCAATATATCTGACTAGAACCCTTTCATTACAGATAGAAAGAATGCACATGTACAAATAAATGCCTTAGTGTCTAAGGCATCATTTAGAAGCTGCATTTCTGTGAGCAAAAATAGCCTTGTATTTATTATTCATTGAAGTTTTCAAAAGACAACTTAAAGGACATCAGTCACCATCTTTACAGAATCATATTGTTGAAGTGGATATTTAAAATTTTTTTGGTTTATACAGTAAATCATCACAATGATCTTTAATGAGAGGATGATTATACATAGTTATAGTTGTATATGATTACATATATGTTGCAGTGATAGTTATATAACTGGTTGTATATAAACATAAGTAAATTGGTATATAAATGCATACATAACTGTTGAGATATATAGAGATTATAGTTATATAACCATATAGACGTTTATAGTTATATATTGATGGTTATATATAGAAAGGGATATATTCTTCAAAGCATCTTTGATAATTATGAAGCAAAATGAAATTCTGGGTTTAGCTGACTTAATGGAGAAATTTCTTTAGGTTGTATAATCTTATAGCAGGCTGGGACTTCAAGTTGTATATATCATATCTCAAATTTAGGCAGAAAAAAATAACACTACGTATAGTGACTCATTTTCCATCTTTCAAAAGAGGTCCTTGGACTTTGCTTGTAATACATTCATAATTCCATAGTCAAAAGTTGCATTACGTGTAGCATCAAATGAAGTTAACTCTATATGTTCATTATTAAGATGATATTCAGTAGACAATATTAAAAATTAAATTTCATTCAGTATTTCATGTGCCTTAATAAATCATCTGTTGTCAGTTTCTTCTTCACAATGAACAATCTCAGTTATTTAAATATAAATGTCACAATTGGTATCGAAACCCAAGTTTGCCTCCAATCAAATTTGATCCACGGTTCTGTTATATAATTCTACTTTTGTTATGATGCATATATAGAGAGCTCTCTTGTTATAAGAGGTAGCCATAGAGAAAAAACAACTAGTTATTTATACATAATACTACTGAAAAGAGAATTTTTCACTTAGATTTGTTTTACATCAAGGTAAGTGAAGACATAGAATAAAGAAATGTCACGATGATGAGAGGACAATAGCTATGTGACTTCTGTGTCCAGATCGTATGGATAAAGGCCTTTCAAGTCTACATAAAAAGAGCAGCAAACATGGAAATTTCTTCAGTTCTTAATTATATATCTTACTGGTTCATATTGTGAGAGTGTTCAAAATTTTTTAATGTAATACTCTATGTTAAACATTACAATGTGTTCAGTACCTTTTTTTTAGCATGTGGGATGAAAATAGAATTTTAAGAGTTAAAGAAATTATAACCACTAATAATTTCACTCTTTCAAAGAAGGAGGAACCTTTATTTTAATGAATTCTCAGTCATTTATTTGGATGAACAAAAACTGTCTAGATTCTAATCAATTCTACCTTTCAATAACCAGCTTAATTTGAAGCTAAAAGGAGAAGCTAAATATAGATAAAAGAATCCACTGTCATTTTAGACGAGCTACAATATAAAATGCATAATAATATAAGCTTGCATTAGAAGAAAATTTTCATTCTGAATTCCATTAAATTTATTTTAAAAAGATGTAGGTCGTCTGCTTTAAATAAATGATACTTATGAAAATCCCACGTAATAACTTCGTATAGCATACATTATACGAAGTTATACGTCAGTAGAGGAGCTTTTCTGTCGGGCCTTAAAAACTAATTCCACCTTAATTGACATTACAAGTGCCACCATTATGGGCCCACAAGGGCGTATTAACGTGGCAGCCTAAGACAGCTCTGGGAGAAAGTAGGGTGGGGGTGTCTGCGGGAACCTTGCCTTAGCCCTTATTGGCCAAATAC
>NW_007729021.1:0-3055 GCF_000696425.1 Galeopterus variegatus
CTGTTGATTCCCTGCGGAAGGCTTTTTGTGCAGCTCAGGTTTTAATGGTTGACTTTATGAGACTTCTGGGTTTAATGAAATCCAAAGCACCTAGGTTGTGTAGAAACACTGGTCTTGGCCTGAGTCTTTTCATAAAACTGCACACCCATGCAATTCTATATTCCTGAGCAGTCTCCTCTGAGTGGTCCTATGCCTTCTGGGTTTAGTGAAATCCAAAGCACCTAGGTTGTGTAGAAACACTGGTCTTGGCCTGAGTCTTTGCATAAAACTGCACACCCATGCAATTCTATATTCCTGAGCAGTCTCCTCTGAGTGGTCCTATGCTGATTGGGGGGCAGAACAGCTATCCTTGCTGTGCCCCAGTGTTCTCCCAGTGGGCCCATTTCCCACTGCTCATGCTGCAAACACTTCCCATGGGATGGGCTATATGTAGGTCCCTTATGATGATTCACCAGCCTCTGAGTGGCTCCTTTTTTTTAGTTGTTGTGGCTCCTTGCTCCTATGTGAGTCCATGGGAACCCTGTTAGTATTCTTGCTGGCCTGGAGGCCACCAAGGCCCTCCTGTCCCCTGCTGCCTCCATGAAACTTCATCCAAAGGGCACAGCTGCAGCTTTTGCTGGTTCCTCCTCCATGCACTCAGCAGCTCCAGCCTGGAAGTGGGCGGGGCTCGAAACATTTGGAGGGGTTTTATCTTTCTTTCATTGTGGCTTCTCTGGCCTTCCTATACTCTATAGGTCTCTCCTCCTCTTCCCCTGAGCTCTAGCAGCCCAGATTGGCTGTTGCTGCTTTTTAATAGTTGTAAATTAGTTGATTTGTGGGAGAAAGTGATGCTGGGGACAGTCTATTCCACCATCTTGACCAGAAGTAGTCATGTGTATTTTAAACATCTCCACTGGTGACTCTTCATACCCAAGTTCATATTCATTGATTTGTTGATATCTAACTTAACAGTTGGCAATAGAGGGCCTGTAAACTTCTCTTCATGGTATTATCTGGTCCTGCTTATCCTCCGGTTTATTCGTGATTCTGTCCTTCAAACACACCTACATCCTCATGACCAATCTGCTCAGCTCTTTTCACCTCACTCACTTCTGTATGTTGGAACAAGACCAATTGATCACCAACTCGGGAGAAGCACTCCAGCTCCCTCCGATGACTTGGGAGAAAGCCCTGCCACTCACCTGTTGCTATCTTTTGATGCACACAATGTTTTACTATTCATAAAATCCAATTTTTCTATTTTTTGTTGTTGTTGCCTGTGCCTTTGGTGTAATATCCGAGAAATCATTGCTAAATCTAATATGGAGCGTTTGCCTAATTTGTCTTCTAAGAGTTTTATAGTTTTAGGTCTTTCATGTAGATCTTTGATCCATTTTGAGTTACTTTTGTATATTGTGTAGGTGAGGGACCAATGTCATTCTTTTGGAAGTGGATATCCAGTTTTCCCAGAACCATTTGTTGAAAAGTCTATTATTTCACCATTGAATGTCCTTGGCACTCTTGTCAAAAATCATTTGACCATATATGCAAGGGTATATTTCTAGGCTCACTATCCTATTCCATTGCTCTATATGTCTTCTTTATGCCAGTACCATACTGTTTTGATTACTGTAGATTTGTGGTAAGTTTTGAAATTAGGAAGTGTGAGTCCTCTAGCTTTGTCCTTCTTTTTCAAAATTGGTTTGGTTATTCAGGGTCCCGTGAGCTTCCATATGAATTTTAGGATGGGTTTACTATTTCTGCAAAAAATCATTATTGTGATTTTTGTAGAAATTGCACTGAATTTGTAGTTCACTTTGAGTAATATTGATATCTGAACAATATTAAGTCTTCCAATCCATGAACATGAGATGTCTTTCCATTTATGTCTTCTTTAATTTATTTCAGCAATATTAGTTTGTATTGCACATGTCTTTCACATCCTCAGTTAATTCTTAAGTATTTTATTTCATTTTTGTTATTGTAAATTAAAACTGTTTTCATAATTTTCTTTTTAGTTTGTTCATTGTTTGTGTATAGAAATGCAGCTAATTTTTATGAGTGATTTTTTGTCCTGCTACTTTACTGAATTCATTTATTAGTTTTAGGAATTTTTTGTGGAATCTTTTAGGGTTTTCTACGTATAAGATAATATCATCTGGAAACAAAGATAATTTTATTCCTTTCCAATTTGGATGCCTTTTATTTCTTTTTCCTGCCTAATTGCTCTGGCTATACCTTCCAGTACTATGTTGAACAAAAGTGGCAAAAGCAGGCATCCTTGCCTTGTTCCTAATCATAGAGAAAAGCTTTCAGTCTTTCCTCACTGAGAATAATGCTTGCTGTAAGTTTTTTATCTACGGCTTTTATCATGTCGAGATAGTTTACTTCTATTTCTCATTTTTGAGTGTTTTTATAAAGAGTGTTTATTTTATTCAAATGCTTTATCTGCATTAATTCAGATGATCATGTGTTTTAGATTTTTGCTTTCCCTTCATCATNTTCTTTTTTGAGTTTCTTAAGTTGCAAGGTTAATTTGTTCATTTGAGAACTTTCTTGTTTTTTAAAGTAAGCATTTATAAATTTCCCCCTTAGCATTGCTTTCTCTGTGTCCCATAAGTTTTGGTATACTGTGTTTTCACTTTCATTCATCTCTAAGTGTTCTATAATTTCTCTTATAATTTCTCCTCTGATCCATTGCTTGTTCAAGAGTATGTTTAGTTTGTAGAAATTTGTGTATTTTCCAGTTTCATTTCTGCTATTGATTTCTAACTCCATCCCATTGTAATCAGACAAGATATTTTGTATGATATCTATCTTTTCAAATCTGTTGAGACATAAGTTGTGGTCTAACATATGGCCTATGTTGGAAAATGTCCTATGTGCACTGGAGAAGATTGTGTATGCTATTGTTGAATAGAGTGCTCTGTGTATATCTGTTAGATCTAGTTGGTTTATTGCTGATACTTTCTTCTTCCCATTCAAATCTGCCTTTGAATCTCTTAGTGAATTTCCATTTCAGCTATTGTATATTTCAGCTACAGAATTTCTTTACTTTTGGGGGGCATAGGGGTAT
>NW_007729021.1:4047-7200 GCF_000696425.1 Galeopterus variegatus
ATTTCTCTTTTTGCACTATGTTGTAGGCTCTCTCTGTGACAAGGATCACCCTGAAGTATAAACTTAAGATCTCCTTAGGTTTTTTCTGAGTCTGTGCTTTTCCCTGTGCATGTGCGGTCACTTTTTAACCTTGCCCATATATGCAGCTGCTTTTGAGTTTCCTAGTTCTTAATGTGTGGGTCTCAAAAAGGGAAAAAGAGAAAAATGAGAGGGGTCTGGGGAAAGACCGATGCCAGCCCTTTAAATTCCCTTGAAGTTTCTGCAACTGGACAAGGGGCTTACACCAATGGAGAGACGTGTAATGCCAGTGGCTGCCCAACTCTTTGCGTGCACTTCTGTGATCAGAAGCAGCAGTCAATGATCAGAGCATAGATCCCTGATACTAGGAGGACGGGATTCTTTTTGACCACCCAGGTTCTCACAATCTGTCAGCAAGCTGCTTCAGCAACATATGCATAGCAGCCTGCCATGGGACTGGGGATGAGAGAATGGGTAGCTGCTACTCTGTTAAAAGCTGAAATTGATCATAATTAACTGCAATTACCATCCAAACCTGGAAGTTGAAAGCCTTCTATATACTCCAGAGTTCCAAAATACTAACATCAAATATATTATTCCGAGGCAATTTTTGTCTAGGTGGGAAGACAGATTTCTGGCGATTCCTACTACACCATCTTCCCAGAATCCTCCTCTGACATGTTATCTTTATTTTAGTCTAAACCAAAGAAACCTGCCCTGTCCTCCGGTGTGAGACATTATCATCTCTATCTTGAAGCCTGTTTCTCACACAAGCATTTTTGAAAAGATACTATAGAACCAAAAGCCACTAATATCTCTACCTTTAACACATACAGAATTGTTACAGATGTATGAAGAATTGTCTCCCCACATAGCTAAGCTCTTTTCTCTGAATTCTAGACCCACACGTACAACTTCCTACTGAACAACACCACAAGGATACCACAAAGCATTTCAAACACAATTTACCGAGAGTGAACTAAAATTCTTTCATAGCTCCACTTTCCCTTTGATTTTCTATCTAAGTGGATAACTACTCATTCAATCCACTGTCTTAGTCTGTTTTGTAGCTGAGACTGGATAATTTACAAACAATAAAAATTTATTTCTCACAATTCTGGAGACCAGGAAGAACAAGATCAATACAAAGGCAAGTTCTGTTGTCTGGTAAGGGCTGCTCACTGCTTCCACTATGACGCCTGTTACTGCCTCCTCCGGAATGCTGTGTCCTCACCTGGTGGAAGCCAGAAGGGCAAGAGAGCCCAGTGCTGCATGAAGTCTCTTTTACAAGGACCTTCACCCCGTTCACGAGGGGAGAAGCCCTTGTGACCTAATTGCCTGTTAAAGGCCCCACCTCTTAATTCCATCACATTGGCCATTAATTTTTAACACCTAATTTTTGGAGGGACTACATGTATACCATAGCACCCACCCTGAAGCCTGGGAGTCATCCTAGATCTCTGTTCTTCCTCTTTCCATCCCCTACTCCCTCTTTTACCTAATTAATCACCAAGCTCACTCAATTCAATCTCATTTGTAGCTTTTATACAGTCCATTCTCCTCCATACTCATGGTACTATCTTAATTCAGGTCCTTCACGCCTCTCCCCTGGGTGTTAAAGTCCTAATGGTAAGTACTACTCCAGGCCGTTCTCTGCTCTTCCACCAGATGGTTCTTAATAAAGTTGTCTATAAAATAAAATTTAAACTTCTATGTTACACAATACTATTCGCATTCTGGCCCTTACCTTTTTTCCTCTAATCCAGGTTTTTCTCTCCTCTAATTGCATTTATTTAACTGTCAGTCTCCTCCTACCAGAATATAAACTCCTCAGCTTCAGGGACTCTCTCATTTGGCTGTGATTCTGACAAGAACACAGCGGACACTGAATAAATCTTTACTAGACAAATATTTATTGAGACTCTACTATATACAAAGTTTATATATAAATGTTTGCTTTATGTTTCCTATGTTTGTGTTTTAATTTACATTTATAGACCAAATTTTAGAAAGAATAAACAGAATAAATTTTAGACCAACTATCTTATTAAAACTTTAAAATCTTCAAGGTAAGAGACCCTTTATTTCTCAGCATCTCTCCTTGCCATGGGCAACATTCTGTAAATAATATCGACTAGCCAACCAATTATTTTTACTAAAAAAAGTAACCACGTATACGGGTTTTATTTTTGTCATTTAATTTAGAGCAGGGTTTCTCAATTTTGGCACCATTGAGATGTCCTTGGCCAGATAATTTCTGTTGTGGAGACTGTCTTGTGCATTGGAGGATGCTTAGCAGCATCTCTGGTTTCTACTGACACTCCCAGTAGCACTCCCTATTCAGTTTTCACAATAAAATTGTCTCCAGACATTGGCAAATGTCCTAGGATGATTGGGGGTGGGGGTGTAAATTGCATCCAGTTTGAGAATTACCGATTTAGAGCCACTATCTGGAGTTTTCTAGCTCTGTAAAATTTATCCAAACAGAGTGAAAGCTGTGTATAAATTTCTATAACTGATATTTACAAATAAAAAACATACATTCCAGGGCCAAGCCCGTGGCGCGCTCGGGAGAGTGCGGTGCTGGGAGCACAGCAGCGCTCCCGCCGCGGGTTCAGATCCTATATAGGGATGACCGGTGCGCTCACAGCGAGCACGGTGCGGCCAGTCTCAAAAAGGACAAAAAAAAATCTAAAAAAGAAAAAAAAAATACATTCCAGCCGGAAGATAGTATACTGTAGTAAAAATGGGATAACCTGGTTCAGAGAATATTCATATTAATAAATGTGATATTTACTACATGGAACAAAACTAGTGAAGGGTATGATGTTCCAGAAATTGTGCAGTGATAAACCACATGGACCATATTAACCATACAACTGTCTTTCTTAAGCCTATAGAAGAGATTTATATGTCTTCTCTTATAGAATAATCTAGCTATAGAGAGAGAGTTTTAAAAAATTATTTAGAAGACTTTTTCTTGGCTCTTAAAATTCTTATGGCATCTTTATTGCCATCGACAATGTTTATTTATTGTAATGCTAATAAATGTTTGTGAGTTTATTTCATCTTTTCTAGTAGGGTGGTTCCAGAATGATTTTAACAATTTAAGCTTGTAAAGGGATTGCCAATACA
>NW_007729021.1:9021-12810 GCF_000696425.1 Galeopterus variegatus
TGTCAAGAATCCCAACCTCCCTTGGCACACAAGAAGCCATCACCATTTGAGATGATACGTGGCCTTGGCATGCTGGTACCAATGGGAAACACAGCCCCTTTACTAGTCCAGCAACACATGTGTCCCCTGAGGTTCAGAGTCTTGCCACCTCCATCACCTTCTCAGATGCTCATTTCTATTCCTTCCCCTTCCTGAGCAGCCCCATATCTTTTTCTAACAAAAGTTTCAAAGTGCCTTCAGATATATTCTTTAAAGTTGCTGTTAATTACCACTGGAGCAAGATGAGCAAGAACCAAGAGGTTTAGCTCTTCTTCTGTTTTTCCTATCCTCTCAAAATAGTGAGAATGTCAATAATTTTAATAGGCATATGCTATGAGTTAAATGTGTCCCCCAGAAGTTCAAGTAGTGGAAACTTAATCTTCATTGTAACAGTGCTAAGAGGGTAGGAAATACAATTGCAGTTGAATGGTGGAGCCTTTTAAGAGGTGATTAGATGGTGAGGACTGTACCCTCATGAATGGATTAATCCATTGAGCATAGTCAAAATGAGCCAAACCAACACCCATTGCTCTTCAAATTTAATGGTGAAATGTCTAATGGACACAAGCTGTTTGGTGTTTGTTCCAAGACAGGAGGGAGAACAGGGTTCCATGCCTAAGTTCATTCTGGGAGAAAGTTTTATAATGAATGAGTATAAACAGGATTTCTCCAACATTCATTGCATAGCCAATACTTCTACTAAACAGATATCTGGTTGAGTTGCTTTAGAATTTCTACTGAAGAGTTATGTCTACTTCCTTAAATTCAAGTAACATTTGCCTACAATTCATTCAGGAGCTATTTATGCCCATTTTTATTGTTCGAATACATTTCATTCAGGAATCATTTATACTCATTTATATTTAATCACAATTAGATACAATCAATAGAAAGGTTAAACATGTATATTTTCACCAATATTTAGATTAAATGGTAAATGCAGAGATTAAACAGCAAAATTAATGACTAAACAAATCACATCACTAAATTTCAGACAGCCAAACCAGTTTACTTTCCCTGCACTTGCTGGAGTAGATGTTACAGATGTATTATTTTTTGTGCTCCTTGGTTTCTGACAAATAATACCAGGCAATTGTTACAGTAAAGCAATGCATATTCTTCTTTTCAGTTCCTTAGGTGCTGATGAATTATAATAAATGCAGCTCTCCATTTCAGTGAGCTGGGCTGTGGTCCAGGAGAAAGCAAAATCTTGAATTTAGAGCCTTGGCTTATCCACTGCTCAGCAGGACATTCCAACTTTCAAAGAAGATGCAACTAACCAATATATGTGAATAATGAAATTGGATAACTTGTTTTCATTGGGCATGAGATACCATACTCAATTTGAGAAGTAATTCTTTTTAGTCTTGTTAGATTTCAGATTGTTATGCAATTATTTGGACATGCCCTTTTATCATCTATGTATCTTTGGATAAGTATTTCCTGTGTTGCAGTTATTATTTTTAAAAATTTTAATTCCTGTTTCAATAATATTTTGTGTAATAGCTATAAATTTGGAAAATATGATATGCTGTCCAGTAGTGTACCTATTACTTGTATTCCTATCAGGAAGTAGAACCTAAAGCTCACTTGGACACATGGGCAGGGGAATTCCATGAACGGACTTAGATTTTCTTTTGTTCTAAGTTTTTCTTGTTTTTTTTTTAACACCAACAATTTAATCCGAGACTTTTAGATCAATTGATTTTTTGTTTTCATTCTTTTTTAAAAAATAACTTTGGATTTGCAAAATATTTTATGATACAATATTAATTATTATTTTAAATTATAGTTCATATTCCTAAAGCAATAATTAAATGGCAAATCCTTTATCATAAAATTTCCTCTTATTTTTCTTATAAAATAAAAAACTATGTATCTTTGTGTTGAACTAGTAAGATAACTCATAAAAAATTTAATTAAATTTTAAGACACAGTAGTGCATGTGTATGTGTGTGTGTCTGGAGAGGACGAGCACTGGATGTCAGTCATGTAGCAAACTCTGTTTCGTTTACAGTTTCAAAACACTGCACTAAGATTTATTTGAGATGAAGAAGAAAAAAAGGAAAAGGAAAGCCTATTTCTTCAGTTTCACACAGACCCGAACTACGATTGTCTCTGACTTTAGCAGCTAGTAAAGACAGAGTTAAAATGTCCTAAAAAGCAAGGATTGTGTTCTACTTTTATTTTCCTCCCCTAGAATCTGTCGTTCACCCATTCCTCAAGTGTGAATTGAGTACCTGTCATACTGTGGTGAACCATATTTTCCAAAGATGGCAGCAGCAATAGTATCTCCTGTTCTTTTGTAATGTGACCTGGCCACCACTCTCTTAAGAGGTGGAGTTGGGGCCGGCTCCCGCCGAGGGTTCGGATCCCACATACAGACCGGCCACTCACGGGCTGAGTGAGGTGTGGGTGCAGCACCGAGGGTTAATTAAATTTTAAGACACAGAGACTTGCGTGTGTATGTGTGTGTGTCTGGAGAGGACGAGCACTGGATGTCAGTCGTGTAGCAAACTCTGTTTCGTTTACAGTTTCAAAACACTGCACTAAGATTTATTTGAGATGAAGAAGAAAAAAAGGAAAAGGAAAGCCTATTTCTTCAGTTTCACACAGACCCGAACTGTGATTGTCTCTGACTTTAGCAGCTAGTAAAGACAGAGTTAAAATGTCCTAAAAAGCAAGGATTGTGTTCTACTTTTATTTTCCTCCCCTAGAATCTGTCGTTCACCCATTCCTCAAGTGTGAATTGAGTACCTGTCATACTGTGGTGAACCATATTTTCCAAAGATGGCAGCAGCAATAGTATCTCCTGTTCTTTTGTAATGTGACCTGGCCACCACTCTCTTAAGAGGTGGAGTTGGGGCCGGCTCCCGCCGAGGGTTCGGATCCCACATACAGACCGGCCACTCACGGGCTGAGTGAGGTGTGGGTGCAGCACCGAGGGTTGCGATCCCATTGCCGGTCACGAAAAAAGACAAAAAGGAAAAAAAAAAAAAAAGAGGTGGAGTTGAGTTTTCCATCCCTTCACTCAGCTAGCCTTAGGATGTGTTTGTAACCAACTGAATGTAGCAGAGATGAAAATGCATGACTTTTGAGACAAGGGCACAAAAGATCATGCCTCTTCTGTCTGGTTTTCTTGGAAACTCTTGTACCAAGAGAAGCCAGACAACATGTAAGAAGTCTGACTACTCTGAGACTGCCTGGCAGAGAGCCCATGTGTAGGCACTCTGGTCAACTCTTTAGCTGAGATCAGTTTTCTCAAACTGATAAAATATCAGACATGAATGAATCTGTCATGGACCCTCCAGCTGGTCTCGGTCAATGCTGCAGAGTAGGAAATTGCACAAACAAAACCTGCTTGGATTTCTGACCTAGAAAATTGTGACGTATAATAAAATGGCTATTGATGTAAGCCACTGGGTTTTAGGATAATGTATCATTCAGCAATAGGTAGCCATGACAAATACTATTAATAATAGCTAGCATCTGTTGAGCTTTTCTTATGTCTTCCACACTTTAATCTTCAGATAAGTATTAACATTACCTCCATTTTCTACGAGGGCAAAAATAAACTGACTCAAGAGCACAGAGCTAGGAAGAGATGAATCCAGGATTTAAATGTAAGTCTTGCATTTTAACAGCCATGCTCTACAAAGTCCCTGCCTTCAATGAGCTCACAATCTAGTAGAGATATAGATGCATAAATAATTATAATGCAATGTGACAAGTATCATAATATGTGCCTAC
>NW_007729021.1:16638-18447 GCF_000696425.1 Galeopterus variegatus
GAGATGGGTGAGCACAAGGCACTGAAAGGCATTGGGTCTGATGACAAGCAGAGACACAGTGTGATAGACAGCCTAGGTTAATGGCATCATATGGGCTATAGGTGCCACTTGAAGGCATTTTAAAATATGATTTAGGACATATTAAGTTCGTCATGGCTTCCATGTGCAGAATGAGTTCAAAGAGGGCAAGAATGAAAGTAGGGAAACGATGGGGATAATTGAATAAATTTTAAATATATTTTGGAGATATAATTGATAAGATTGGGTGATTGCTATATATCAGGATTGAAAAAGAAAAGGGCAATCTAAAGGACAGCTCATCAGGGGAGGGGAGGGGGAGAGAGAGGGGGGCCTAACAAGAAATTGGTCAATGGACACAAAGAATGATTAGGTATCATAATGGTGAATAAGCTAACTATCCTGATCTAACTATCACACTTTACACACAACTGTTGAAAATCAACTTTGTACCCCACATACATGTATAATAAATTATCTTTTTTAATTTTTTTATTTTTTTTAACTTTTTTTTTAAAGACGACCAGTAAGGGGCTCTTAACCCTTAACTTGGTGTGGTCAGCACCACGCTCACCCAGTGAGCGAACCGGCCATCCCTATATGGGATCCGAACCCAGGGCCTCGGTGTTATCAGCACCACACTCTCCTGAGTGAGCCACGGGCCGGCCCAAATTATCTTTTTTTAAAAAAGACAACTCATCTATGTATAGAATGTGTGACTGAATAGATGGTTGTACCAAATATGGAGCACTACAAAGAACTGGAAGAGGACCAGTCAGGGGGGGAGGAAGGGGCATGGAGGGTGGGAGTGAGGAATTGGTGAGATCAGGATTCAGTTTGAGCAACCTTAGACTGAGGTGCCTGTGAGCGACCCAAGGGGAGAGTTAATATATAGTTGGATATAAGGAATTAGGAATGATATCTGGACTAGAGACAGAGATTTGAAAATTTCTGGCAAATAGATATCTGGTCAATGAAGTTATACAATTGCTTAAGTAGAAAGAGTCGAGCGACAAGAGAAGAGCACCTTGGACAGACGACTGAAAAACATTTCAGGGTTGGATGTTTTACGAGAGAAAAAAGAATAATTTTCTAGAGTTAGAAATTAAAACTGAGCAAGACAATGTTATAGAGAGTTTTGAGGTGAAGAAAGTGCTTTCCATGTCATTTGCTGTCATGAGAAAATGTAGGGCAAAGAATGAAAAGTGTTGTATTTGGCATCCTAGGATAGCATTCATTTCAGTGGCGTGTTAAGGGCAGGTTGCAGTGGGAAGGTAAGACATATCTTCAAAGAAATTTGGCTGTGAAGGCTGTGAGAGAGTAACAGCGGTGAGATACAGGATCAATGAAGGTACTTTACTGCTTGTTTTTGTTTGCTTGATTTTGTTTTCTTTTTGTTTTACAGTGGAGGATTCTAGGTAATGTTTGAATGTTTTAGTCAAAGCTCACCAAGTAGAGAAAAGTCAGTGCATGCTCCCCCCACCAAGAAAAAGGAGTTGTTTCAAAGAATAAGATCAAAGAGTTAAAAGAGATCACGAAGATCAAAATTTGCTTGGAAGGTGAGAACATGACCAGAAAATATATAGCTGCAATAATTTTGATAAATCTTTCCCAGAGTCATTTTTCTTCTCATCACTTCAAATAAATCTGTGGTCATTTGTACAGCCATTAATTCTTCCCTGTGAGATTTGCGATTCTTAATGTGGTTAATAGCCCTAATGTTTATTTACAGTAGGTATCAGTTCAACATTATGCATGTTAAATGTGCCCAACAAAAGTACATTTTCATGT
>NW_007729021.1:18783-24608 GCF_000696425.1 Galeopterus variegatus
AAATGAAGAAGGGGTAGGCTTGGTGCTACTGATCCATATCAGAGGAACAAAAAGTTCAGCAGCCATTCCTACAGATTATTATTGATTAATCAAATTCACTCTAGTATTTCCAAAAGGCACATGGTGAAAAGGGTCACAGGGGGTACAAAGTAAGATTCTGAAGGAAGTGAACCTTTGGTGAAAGAATAGGAAATTTGGGAAAGGGTTAAAAAAATCTCAGTAGGCTAGTAGAAACCTAGAAAGATTAATCAATTTTGTCAAGGTGGTTTTGATTGCTTTAATATATCATAAAATATTTTTGAGACAAAGACCTAAAGCCATTGCCAATTAATAAATAAAGAAAATCTATATACTGGAAAATTTTATTAAATTAATATTTTATACTTGTGTTGAATGTCAGTCTTGACCCGAATGATGCCATGACTTTGAGTAGAACAAAAGAAGGTTTAAAACGTCCTTCACATGAAAGTTTTATATTCTGACAGCACAAAGGAATGAAATACTTTCTCATCTGAAATAGCAGTTGTCTGGGAGGTTCTTTTATTCTTTCATCAGCACATAGTAAATTGAGTCTTTTCAACAGTAATGCAATTGGGAACTTTAAAGATAATTAAGAAACATAAAATATGTCAGTCTTCTAAAACATAGTTGGAATATGCGTTTAATCTCTCTCCCTCAAGAACATTAGTATGAGTTTAGGTCTATTCTCTAATAATTTTTAAAAATGTACCATTTATACATATACCACGAAAAAATGTCTAATAACTGTGTACAGAAAAATAAAATGTTTGTGTTTTTATAAATATTTAATAAGAGCTCTATTTGAAATATATTGGTGATATATGAGCAAAAATATTTTTAATATGTTGATACAATGTAATAAAAAATAGAAAAAAGGAGAAATAAAATCCTATAATAAAAACTAGGTTTGATTACTGGCTGTGGTATAAATGTAGGGAATCAGTTCTCTCCTGAAAGTCTTGGAGGTCACAGACAACACAGAGGGACAAGTGTGTCCCTCTGTTCTCTTCTTGCAATCTCTGCAGCTAACTTGATTGCAGCATAGCATGTCTGGTACAAGAACATACACTAACTCCCTATAGTATCTGTAGTCTCCATGAGGTTTCTCAGAGTCCTGTCCAGTTTACAGAATTTAAGAAGGAACCTTGTAATTCACACCAGCAGCATGAGGGTAATTGATGCATGTCTCAAATCCAGTTCAAATTTTTATGAAATTTCACATAGATGAAACCCTCTAAACATTGTAATCTCATTCACGATCCACCTCAGCTTTTTCCCATTTCCTCTGCGATCCATATCCACATTCCACCATCATTGAATCTGTTATCAAAAGAGATATTACTCCCAATTCAGAGGTGTTGACCCTAAGAACTACATTTAGTTTCCCCTTGAATGCTCTGGATAAATTAAAGACATAGTGCTTCCTTCTGGCAACAATCCCCAACTGGGCCAAGGCACCATATTAACTTCTTGTTAGTGTTTCTGCTCAGTGCCAATAGTGTCCTCCTGAGTATCCATCATCATCACAAAAGTTGAACACCAAGGTTACATAGATCCTGAATAGTACATATAGGAATAAAAGAGTCGCATCTGTAACTATGCCTAATACAAAGAAGATTATGCAGTGCTCTAAAAGAAAATACAATCTCACCAAGAAGGCTTGTCAAACTTGTGAAGCATGTTTAAAATATCTAAAACAAACCCATAACTGTTATTTAAATACCATACTTTTAAACATTTCCAACACAGAGGAGTTTTCTGTAAGCTAATTTAAACACTGCAAACGTAAAATAGAAAACATGCCATTAGATGACACACGCATGGAATAATGTTTCCTCTTCGGTGTTACAAGGCCGAGGCGGTTTTCATCAAATGAGACATCAAGAAGGAGAATGATTTTTCATTCTGTACAACTTTATGGAGAATGAGGGGACTGCCCTTCTTGGGTTCGTGTGCTCTCTCTTTTTCTCTCAGAGCAGAAATTGATCAGACAAGGTTTAAACTGAGAAGTTTAATTTGAGAAACACCTCCTTGGAGTTACAATCTGGTGTAGCTGAATAGACTGGTGTTTTAATTCCAATTTTGCCAGTAATAAGTTATGTGAGTTTAGACAAAACAAAACAAACACTTCAATTCTGTGGCCTCAGTTTGCTAATTTATGAACTAAGAATATTATATTAGATGAATTTTAAGCTTCTTTGTATCTTTCATTTTTACCTGTTTCCTTATCCTAAATTAGATTTAATGGCTATTTAATGTATTTAATAAATATATCTTAAATATCTAGAGGATGCTAGGTATATGCTAAATATCAAAATATAAAGCCAAAAAGCTGCAACATACATTTTTGTGCCTATCAAAACATCCATATAATAAGATAGCTACTATATTAGCATTATAGAAAAAAATATTTCAAAGATAAGAGGATGCTGTGGGTTGATTGAATTGTTTCCCTCAAAGTCTGTATATTAGAAGCCTAATTCCCACTGAAACTGTTCAGGGTGGGAAATCCTATAATGGTAATTGAAAGTAGGGCCTTGAAGAGGTGATTAGATTGTAGGACTACGCTGTAGTGAACGGATTAATAATGGCGGTCAGGGAGATGGTTCTGAGGGATTCAAAAGGAGAGTGAATGAGGATATTGCTCTCTCGCTCTCTCTGCTCTGCCGTTTTCTGCCATGTGAGACCCCTTTGAGTGACGATCACCACCATCAAGACCCTCACCAGATGTGTTCCCTGGACTTTGGACATCCTAGCCTCTGAAACTCATAAGCAATAGTTTTGTTTTCTTATAAATTACTCAGTTCCATGTATTTTGTTATAAGCAACAGAAATGGACTAATACAGAGGAAGAAGTAATTAATTCTAACTGGGGTATAGAGAAAATTATCTCAATGAAAGTGTTATTTGAGTTAAACCATGAAGAATGATTTGTCTCCTGAAGATGGAGGGGAACAGAGATGTCCTCTCCACGTACCTTCAAATTCTGTTATTCTAAAAACAAATTTACTATCTTGACCATCGGTATTAAAGAAAGAAATATTACCATTGCTAGAAATAATGAAAATCTTAATGTGCACCTCAAAGTTAAAAGTTATAAAACTGAAACTCTGAAGCCACTGGATCACTACAAAGTCACTGCTGTCATTACAGATGAGACTATTTAACATTTGAACTCCTTTTTTTTTCATTTGTATTTGGTCAGGACTTTTGGTGGCAAGTGATAGAAACCAAACTTGAGCTACATAATGTAAAGGTAGGATGATGCTAGAACTTAGTAACAGTGGGAAACCCGGGCTAGAACAATAGAATGCAAAACTATTGCTTATGAGTTTCAGAGGCTAGGATGTCCAAAGTCCAGGGAACACATCTGGTGAGGGTCTTGATGGTGGTGATCGTCACTCAAAGGGGTCTAACTTGCTAATTTTGTCTTCATTTTCTTTGTCTGGCTTCCTCCATTTGATGACAAACAAGGCTGCCAGCAACACTTAAAACTCTCAGCTTACAACTTCTCCTCCTCTTGCTACTACTACCCATTCTCCTTCCTCAGCTCCAGTTTGGAAAAGAAAAGTTAATGGCCTGAGTCATGTACTCCCCATTAGAAAAAATCAATTGAAATTTTGGGTAAAGTAATATCTTTGGTCCAGTTTGGTTCCTGTAACCACCATGGACTAAGCACTGTCACCGGTGAGGAAGGGTAATACAGGAACATGTCTGGCCTCCACCATTTACTGGCTGTGTGATGTTGGAAAATTTACTTAACCTCTCTGTCTCGCTTTTCTCATCTGTAACATGGAAGAAATACTAGTTCCCAAATTACATTTAATATTATGAATATTAAATGAATTAATGTACATAAAGTGATTAGCGCAAGATCAAGTGCATATTAAATGATCAAAAAAATAGCAAATAGTAGTATTAAATTATTATGATCATCACCATCATGGAAGCTCCCATTAGAATGACATCATTGAAGAGGGGAAAGGTACATTCCCCAGAATAGAGGTAGAAAGAATTGGATAAGCAAAACACTACTTGTCATTTACCTGCTGCTAGAACATCTTATCTTGAAAATAATTTTGAAGCAAAAAATTTGTAAAGTTAAGTGAAAGGACTAAGCACATGTCTAAGGTGGGGAAAGAAAAAAAGAACAATTAGAACAAATTTACAGATAACTAAAAAGAAAACACTTGTCTTTTTTATACTGTGGTACTTGAAGAAACATATACCCCTCTATCCTTTGATAATTTAAATTCATTACAGTCACAAATTTACTCACAGTTCAATTCAAATATCTTCCTCTGGGGCCACATCTACAGGTGTAGGGTAGGGAAGAGATGGAAGAAAATAAATTAAATGTCTACTTCAGTTTAAAGCTTTGTCAATTATAAAATTTATACGTTACATAATTTATATATTATAAATTATATAATTTAGTATAGTATAACTTTTATGTAGTGTCCAGCCTCTTTGGGATAAAATATTCAGTAAGTTAGCTTCCTCTCTCTGCTTCTTCCCCTTAAATGTTGTCTGGGTAAGTGGTTGCAGTTGGAGGAAGGAGAGAAGGGGACATATGGCATTTATGTCCTTGTGGACTTGGTGGGGAAGATAAGGCTTAGTGGCCGTATACAGATCCCACTTGGGACCTGCCCACTAGGGATATATAGGCCATGCTGACATTTTGTTACTCAAGTTTCTGACTGCACTGTCCGTGATTTGGTCTCTCTCTTGCTCGGCCAGGGCCTGCAAGTCCACCTTGACTATTTCAATGTCAGTGCGGCTGAAGGCCCTTTGGTGACCCCCAGACTCTTCATGCAGCCTGAACTGGTGGTTCTTCCGCAGCCTCTGCTTCTGACATGGTGGGTCTCCTGGCAAGCCCACTGACACTCAAGGCAGCATTCACATCACACAGGAATGCTGCTCTTCCCGATATCCATGTGTGTGCCTCATCATCCTCTTCAGGTTTTTACTCAAAGGTCGCTTTTCAGTGAGGCCTATATAAAAGCACCGCCACAACACTTTCTATTCCCCTTCCTGCTTAGCATTTATTGCCATATATCGTGTAATATATTTCATTTATTTGTTGTTTAATGTGTGTCTTTCCCCCATTAGAATGTAAGCTCCATGAGGGTAGAGATTTTTCTTCATTTAATACTGCATATCCCATGTCTAGAATGCAGCCTGATACAAAATAATAAATATGAATAAATATTTGTTGAATGAATGAATGGACAGAAACTGAGAAATGCCTGAGTCCCATATTCTCTCTCTCGGTGAATACATTGTTTTATTCTCCTAACTAGTCTGCTCCTGGCACATACTAGATGAATAAATCAAAGGGTTCACCCTCAATTTGTCCCTCAGTCCTTGGTGTGGCTCAGCTGACGTGGTCCTTCAGCTAGCTCTTTGTTCGATTTCCAGTATTTGCTTTCGTTCCTCAACTATTACATAGTGATTCTCCTCCCCAGCTTTTTGATTCAGATTTAATTATACATGGGCCGATGTATCATCCTTCCTGGCAATATGCCCTTGAGGATTCTGGATCTATCTTTTATCTGTGCTCCATTCCAACCTTTCTAACTATTTGCCCATTCGTAAGAGTAATTCCTGCCTAGACAGATCTCCACTACCCCTGCCTGATTTCAGGCTATTAGATAGCCAGCTGATTATCTTTATGATTAATTCTGGAAGTCCCTGTCCATCTCGTTTGGACCTTCAGAGACCAACGAACTCATTTGTCTCCGTCTGAGATTTTTTTACCTGGTCATCTTACACCTAAAATTTGTGGGTCCTTGCTCCATTTA
>NW_007729021.1:24618-31229 GCF_000696425.1 Galeopterus variegatus
TAGATAGATAGATAGATAGATAGATAGATAGATAGATAGATAGATAGATAGATAGATAGATAGATAGATAGATAGATAGATAGATAGATAGATAGATAGATAGATAGATAGATAGATAGATAGATAGATAGATAGATAGATAGATAGATAGATAGATAGATAGATAGATAGATAGATAGATAGATAGATAGATAGATAGATAGATAGATAGATAGATAGATAGATAGATAGATAGATAGATAGATAGATAGATAGATAGATAGATAGATAGATAGATAGATAGATAGATAGATAGATAGATAGATAGATAGATAGATAGATAGATAGATAGATAGATAGATAGATAGATAGATAGATAGATAGATAGATAGATAGATAGATATTAGGTAATGATAGATGCTAGATAGATAGATAGATAGATAGATAGATAGATAGATAGATAGATAGATAGATAGGTAGTTAGTTAGTTAGTTAGTTTTATTACAGAGATTTGACCTTACACAATTTGGAAGCTCTAGTTAGTTAAGAGGTCTCTGCACAACTGGTGTGTTTGCACCTGCTGCTAGAATATTGTGTAGCAGCAATTTATTTCCCCTTGATAGTCAGGATCAACCACACCAGTCAATAGAATAACCCTCTTCTTTACCTGTTGATTCAGTGGCATGACGAAGCCAAAGGGTCCAGGCAGCAGTTTCAGCTACTAGTTGAACAGAAACATTGTTGTATCCCCTGCAGAGCCTAAAGTCATGGAGATGGGGAGTAAAGGTTTTGCTAGTAGATCACTTAAAGTAATAGTGAAAGGAGTCACTCCCATTTCTACTTGATTCCTGGACCCATGAATCCTGGCTATAAAAGAACAGCCCCTCTGGGTGCCAATTTACAGTACATACCAGATCTGAGAAGAACAGTCCCTCAAGGAGTTGCCACTCCCCCAGGACCAGTCTTTAATCAGGCTGGCTGCTCCAAGATTATGAGGAACATGTTATGACAAGTGAATTCCATGAGCAAGGGCCCAGTGCCACATTTCATTTGCTGTGAAATGAATCCATTTTCAGAAGGGATACTGTATGGAATACCATGAGTGTAGACAAGGCATTCTGAAGTCCATGAAGTCCACAGCTGATAGTTTTAACAGAAGCATTAGGGAAAGCAAATTCTTATCTAGAACTGTTTATTTTAGGAGAAAGTAAGTTCTGCCCGTTTTATGATGGAAGTGGTCTCTGAGTAGAAAAACTGTTTCTCCTCTGTTCTACTCTAACAACACACTTCTAACACCAGGTGGGAGATGGGGGGAGTGTTTCCCCACACACCAAGCAAGCATTCAATTCTGCAGCAAACATCAGCTGGGTGTCCTCTAATTCAGTTCAATTTCTGACACTATTTACCTGGAGATAGCATCAGATCACAAAGGCTGAAGTCTCAGTCCCACAAGACTTAGCCCCACTTTTGATGCCAATTGCTTACCTGGGCTTCCAAACAAGCAACTATAAATCAGGGTTCCCACAGCCCCATCCTCGGGTTTGATTAATTTGCTAGAACAGCTCATAGAACTCAGGGAAACACTTACTTACATTTACCAGTTTATTATAAAGGATATCACAAAGGATACATATAAAGAGATGCATAGAGCGAGGTGTGGGAAAAGGAACACAGAGCAACCATGTCCACCCCAGGCACACCAACCACCTGACTTCCACAAGTTCAGCTATCAGGAAGCCCTCCAAACCCAGTCCTTTTGGGTTTTTATGAAAGTGTCATTATATAGACATGATTGATGAGTTTACCTTCAGTTTCTTTCCCCTCCATGTAGTTTGGGGGCAGCCCTCCAAACCCAGTCCTTTTGGGTTTTTATGAAAGTGTCATTATATAGACATGATTGATCAGCTTACCTTCAGTTTCTTTCCCCTCCATGTAGTTTGGGGGTGTGGGGGGCAGGCTGGGGGTGGTGCTGAAAGTTTCAACCTTCTAATCCTGCCTGGGTTTCTGTGATGGGCCCCCATTATGAAACTACCTAGGGGTAGCCAGCCATCAGCCAACTCATTAGCATACAAACAGACACATATTACTTTGAAGATTCTGAGGATTTTAGGAGTTGTATTTTAAGAAACAAGGATGAAGACCACAATATCATATGGGCCAATGTAAATAACCTAACATGAACTTGCTGGCTGATCCCTCTCAGGATCAGTGCCATATCAGGAGCTAGTAGCTCCATGCTGGTATCTGTAGCTGTTCTCTGCTACACCTGGGCACTCAGCAGTAGTTACAGCCAGAGCAACCTTGGTGAGAGGAAGTCCATGATGCCGAATACATATATAACCTTGGTTTCTGCTGTCATCGTCATCTGTTCATGAGCCCACTAGGCAAGACAGGAGTGGTTAGACAAGGAGGCTAATTTTGTTCGCAGAATGGTCATCCTATCCATCTAATTACAAAAATCCTCTGCTGAAGTCAAAACTGACAGTTTTTTAGATCACTCAATAAAAGGGGTCAGAGTAGTACACCAAATGAGGTATATTTCTCTTACAAATCCAAAGTGGTTCACTAGATTATGCACAATTTTCTTAGTGGCTAGGTGCACCAACATTTCCTTCACCTTGGAAAAAATAATTTGCAATGCCTTAAGCCATTGCACCTTTAGAAATTTTACCAAGGTGGCAGTCCCTGAATTTTTATAGGATTTATTCCCTACCATCTGACATGGAAGTGTCTTACCAAATTGTCTAGATAGTTCCTACATTCAGCTCACCAGGTCCAATAAATACAACACCACATCATCAATGTAATTGAGTAACAACATAGATTTTTGGAAAGGTAGCAGGGTCTTTTCTCAAGGGGACCTGGACTCCCCTTCATTCAAGATGCTATTGGTGTGTGAACTGGCTCAAGTTTGGGAATTATGGAGATTCTGTTCTGGCGATTCAAGTCAGTCTTCTGTTCACTAGGCCTAGAACTTTCCACTTATAAAGATCAAGTAAGATTTAGTAGACCATCCATTTCTTTCAGTTTTAGGGACACCATGATAAACTGGCCAGCACCAAAGATCTCTATGAGTCAGACTATACTAATCACTGCACTGGCTTCAATGTCCATTATAGTAACCATGCCACCCTTTTGTTTTTGAAGATTAAGTGCTGCCACTTGGTTCCTGGGATCCAACCATACTCATTGCATTTCAGGATCCCAATTTGATGGTAACAGTTCTAACTGTTATATCTGACCTGTAGAAAAGAGCTACAACAAAAACCTTCAGGGATGCTGGAGGTTGCTTTTCAAATCTATTCTCCAAAACATGATTAAAAGCGGGGGAAGGGTGTCCTCTGATTCTCCTGAGGTAGGTAAGCAGGTCTTACATGAGAAAACCACATCAGCATTCCAATCACTCTAAGTCTTTGATGTCTTTCTCTACAGTATTCCAAGAAAGTTCTTGCATTTTAATGTTTTTGGTATAGGCTACTCTGGATTTATATTTAAATTAATCTATCAAAAAAATGCTACAGCGAATCTCTAATTAGTGGGTCTACAGGAATTTATTAGGCTTTACATAATTTTACATTCTTTTCACCTTGATCCCACACCCTTAAGATCTATTCCCACATATATTCTCCAGATTTCTGTTGAGTTAAACTGGAAAATCATGCAATTCTCTTGATGCATATTGTACGTGTAACAGGTCACAATTTGTACCTTGCCTTTTGAGGCATGCTGGGCCTTGAGTCTGGCTACAGATCTAGAATGATGGCAAGTGTAAGCCCAGGTCTAGAAGATGATCAGCAGTGCCTTTCAAGCAACTACATCAGAGGAAGCTATTTGCACGTTCTTCAGGAAAAGAAAAAGTAACCTATCCAGAGAGAGATGAAAGAGCTGCTTCCCTTGGCAAAGACGAGTCAGAAGATCTTCAGAGATTGGGTCATCAGAATCTGTCCATATGCCCCATTCCAGTTTTCTGGATCTCATTCCTTCCCAACCAAAGCCATAACTTTGAGGAAGAGAGTCTATACAGTTGTGAATTCAATTTGCATCATAGTTCAGCCATCTATACAATTAGACTTTTTTTTTTTTTCCAGAAATCTTGCTCTTCTGCCATTACAGGAAATAAGAGTTTCCTTCAGGGTAGTCATAGAAGTTTTCAAGTCCTTCATATAAACCTTTAGATGAGAATTTAAAGCACTGAACTCGTTATTTTGCCTTACGTTCTCCAGCATAGTTAGAAGCAACCGATGAACCCCATGACACTGATGCTGGAGATGCAGGTTCTTAGATTTCCCAAGGGAAAATTCCTGTCAGGAACCCACAATAACTTCAAGTTCACATGGGAGAATCACACTCACACTCAAAGTTTATTGCAAAGTGAAAGTATGCACAGAAGGGTGTGCAGGCATCCTCACAAGAGAGGAGCACCCCACGAATTCTTAGGGAAGGGTTTATATGTTGTTCTGGGATGGGAGGTGTTTCTCTATCTTAACTAAGGGAAGAATATTCAGGAAAAAGGGGGAGAAAGGGGGTTTTGGGTGTGCTTGCAAGTGTAAGCTTTATTCTAACAAAAAAAAAAAAGGAGATTTTGGGTGGTTGTGGTTTTGTTTCCTGCTCAGAAAACCACAGAGCTCTGAAGAAAGGTGAGTTGACTGATAGAGTGTTTAAGCTGCTGCTGCTGTTTGTTTGCTTAGCTTGAACACCCATGAGCAGCCTCCTCGGGGCAAGTCCCTGTTCTGCCCTGCTTCTCAATGCTACATATTTTCACTAAAATATTTTAAGGCTGCAAATACTTGGTCACCCAGAACCATGTCATGCCTTCTAAAGGCACTTGATTGCAGGTTATAAATTAAATTGCTATGCTGTCAGTGCATGCCAGGGATTACCAGTGCCCTCTTCACCATAATATATAGGACCATTAACACCTTTAAATTTAATCTCATCAGAGAATCAATTCCAGAAAACCCAGGACCAGTATAAAAAACTCATTCTTAAAATTTTGGTTCTCAGGACCCACCCCATTTTTAGTACCAAATTCTGTATTAGTCAGGATATCATCAAAGAAAGAGAACCCCACCAGGAAATTAGATAGATGGATGCATATACAGACAGATAGATACCTGTTACAGGGATTTGATCTAATGCAATTGAGAGAGCTGGAGTTGGGTAAGCAGTCTCTGTGAAGCTTTATTCTTCATATTTGATGGTGGACTTTTTAGTCCTAAGGGAAAGAAGAGTCATAGGGAAGATGGATGTGAAGTGGTGAAGGACAAGAATAAGTTGGAACTGGTAAGAGTGAGCAGGAACTCGCTCTTGAGCCCCATCTCTGGTTCTGTTGCCTCTGATCAGCAGTGTGCGTCCTGCAGAAGCCAGAAACCTTCATCAGGAAGCTTGACACACGCACCTGCCCCAGGAGTCAGAGAAGCAGAAGGAAGATGCAGGAACAGCTGGAGCAGTTGCAGGACCAGCCAATTCCTCATTGCCAGCACGGGGCACCAGCAGATCAGTGGTGTGAGTGGACTACAGAATGGCTGTCATTTCTCTTCTGTCCTCCAAATCTAGCAGAAGAATTTCTCTTTGGCCCGCCGTAACCAGAAACAGAATTCCCTTTATAGAAAAGGACCTGAGAAGTGCTGCATCAGAAATTTTCTGAAGATATTTTTGATAGTTGATAGAAAGTAAAGGATGTAAAACAGTTCTGAGTGACTAAGAGGACAGAAGAGTGAATAGAAAATGTCTTTAATGGAGAAAGTAAACAGCATAAAGGACTCCTGTGTACCAAAGTAAAAATTTATCTAGCTTATAATATTATAATACTATATTGGCTTCTAATTTCCTTTATTCATTTCTTATCCATGATGATCCTGTTTATGTTTATTTCTCACAGATTCTGGTAAAGTATTTTTTTTCTTTTTTTCATGGAGAGTATATGGAGGCAGTCTACATGACTACTGTGTTTAAAAATTTAGAATTTGATTTCTTCCTCTTTTATTCCTTTGGGATATTCCTAGATAACTATGTATTCATTTGCAAAAACAATAGTAGGTTTATTCATATAGCATATAATTGCTGAGTTTATTAAACATATAGTGGTTGCAAAGTGTTGTATTGATACTTAAAAGTTGAATCAATCATTAAGTATAACTAAATAATAGTTGAAAAGTAAATTAACAATAATTATGGCCAGATTATTATATTCCTCCAGTTTTATTTATGGTTTTCATTTCCATGGTAGATTATAAAATTGTAATGTTTTTATATTGCTAATATCTTTACTAATGACATTAGGATAAAAAAAGTGATTTGTTTAAAAAGATTAAATTTTTTAAATCATTTGAATTTGGGGTAGGGAAGATAACCATGATAGAACTGTCTCAGTTAAGAACTTCCAGGGCTGGCCCGTCGCGCACTCGGGATAGTGCGGCGCTGGGAGCGCAGTGGCGATCCCGCCGCGGGTTTGGATCCTATATAGGACTGGCCAGTGCGCTCACTGGCTGAGCGCAGTGTGGGCGACACCAAGCCAAGGGTTGCGATCCCCTTACCGGTCATGGAAAAGACAAAAAAAAAAAAAAATCCTTGGGGCCGGCCCGGTGGCGCACTGCTACAGTGCACCGCTTGGGAGCATGGCGGCGCTCCCG
>NW_007729021.1:31780-38223 GCF_000696425.1 Galeopterus variegatus
CATACAGACTGGTTCCCGCTCACTGGCTGAGCGAGGTGCGGGTGCAACACCGAGGGTTGTGGTCCCGTTGCCGGTCCGGTACGGGCGTGACACTGAGGGTTGCGATCCATTGCCAGGCGCGCAAAAAGACAAAAAGGAAAAAAAAAATAAGAAAAAAAGAACTTCCCACTTAGATATAACCAGTTGCATTTTCCATTTCCCTTCCCCAAATCACCTGAACTTTTTCTCTCTGACTCCAACTAAATAATAATAAGTATAATTTATTGAATAATTTTCATGTATCAGTCACATGATTTATTGATTTAACCCTCCAGAACTTGGAAGTGGGAGCTCTCCTACGTACCTAGTGCTTTCCCTGGCACTGGGGCTATAACAATGTTTTAAAAGACCATCTCCACCTTGTGGAAGGAAGGGTGGAGACTAAGGGATAGAAAAATAAGGAGGCAGTTAACTGTAGTAAAATTAGAAAGAGCATGGGAAGCCAAGGGAACACATAGTAGGGACACAACCAGTCTTGATGAGTCAGGAAAAGTTTCCAGAAGAAGTGATACCTGAAGGATATTTTGAAGTCACGAAAAGGTACCTTGAAAGGTAAGAGAAAGTTTTTCCGTAAAGAGAAAAATAGTATGTGTAAAGCCTGAAGGTGAAAAATATAAAAGAACTTTGCAAGCTACAAATAGCTAAGCAGGCTTCGAGTGTGGATTATGAGGGTATGAGTGGTGATATGTGATCATGGAAAGGTCTTCCAAAGGGCAAAACTAATTTGGCATAATTACACTCTGTCCTCAGAGCAATAGCGAGCCATTAAAGACAAACATGTGAGGGCCTGATCAAATTAATATTTTAGGAATCCATCACTCTGAATGCCTTTAAAAAATAAAATAGAAGAAAAGAATGGTGGCAGATGGACCAGTCCAAAGGTGAAGAATGACTGAGGCCTGAACTAAAGTATTGTCAATGTCCTTAAAAAGAAGTGGATGGATCAAGAGACACTGAAATGGTAGATTTGCCCAGCTTCAGTGCATTGATTAGAAGGCAGGAAGAAGTAAGATCCAAGGTGGCTCCCAACATTCTTACGTGGCAACTTGTAAGACGGTGTGCCA
This sequence comes from Galeopterus variegatus, assembly GCF_000696425.1. Lineage (NCBI taxonomy): Eukaryota > Metazoa > Chordata > Mammalia > Dermoptera > Cynocephalidae > Galeopterus > Galeopterus variegatus. Next base: position 32,884 of record NW_007729021.1, read on the forward strand.
ATCACTGAGTTAAGGAACAAATAAAGAGTAGCAAATTTTTCTCACAATATCCCTTGCATTAGGTGCTATTATGCCCATTTTGGAAATAAAGCTCAGAGAAGTTAGATAACATCCCAAGGTAAAGATCTAGTAAGTGGTAGATTCTGTGGGATTACACCTCTGTGTGACTCCAGAGTCCACGCTGGCAATGGATGCTATGATATGCTTCCCAGATCCCTTTTTGGGATTGGTGAAACTATTCTCCCAGCTGTTGGGAGTGCTGCCAGCTGACAGGCCCTTCCAGGAAATGACCTACACCAGTGATTCTCAAAGTACGACCTCTGGACCAGCAGTATCAGCATCACTAGGGAACTTGTTAGAAATGCAAGTTCTCAGGCCCCATCCAGACCTAACCAGAAGCTCTGGTAGTAGGACCTAACAATCTGTTTTTATTAAGCCCTCCTGGGTTCTGATCCTGATATAGGCTAACATTTAAGTCACTGACCTAGACTAATGAAAACTACCTTGACGAAAGTCCCACTCCCTTCTAACCTTTTTGTCCCAACTTAGAACAACTCAGAAGGGCTGTCTCAGTTTCAGTACTTCCCAGGGGTCATTTGAGGCCTTTATAGAGACTGCACTGCAGACCAACTCCCCACTCTGCCTAATTATGTTTGCTTTCCTTTTATCACAGGTGTCTGTCTTGCATGCTAATCTCCACCTCAGATTTTGCCTCCTCAGGAACCCAACCAACAACAGCTGATACCAGGAGTGGCTAGAGAATGCAGACACTAAAATGGAGCTTGACCACCTGCCAGTCTCCTGACAGTGAGGACCCTATCACTGGTGGTAGATGGGGCTCCTGGCAAAGGTAGTAGTGAAATTGTTAAAATACTCATTGGTGGTGAATGGGGTTAGTATAACAGTGGAAAAAAATGCACTAGTGGATGCAACATATCATGTGTTTGAGAAATATTAGATAATTATAATGGAATTATTTGATATTGATGGGGATAATCGATGCTTTGGAAAAAGTAATAAAAGTCTAAGAGTAGTTAATCAGCCATTGATGGGTAGGTATGAAAGCCTGAAGTCCTCTTTGGCAGCATATAAAAAGACTCAGATCTCTTGGAGCTGGATGGCAAAAAATTCTGAGAACTAGGCCCCAAATTCAATTTTTTTAAAAAAGTAGCAGAGCCCCAGAGAAGGTTGAATTCTAAGCCTAAGCAATCTTCTATGTCAAGGTCAGGACCTTAATTGGGAAAGAATGGGATNATTCTAAGCCTAAGCAATCTTCTATGTCAAGGTCAGGACCTTAATTGGGAAAGAATGGGATACTGAGATACAGGATGCACTTGAAAATCTTAAATCCTCAGTTTCCAGTGAACCCTCTGGACCTGCAGAAGTTGTTCACTCCTCTCCATCTGAGGCTGGCTCTCCCCCATTGCGTGAAAGTGACACAGAAACCCAGGCACCATGAGACGATGTGTGTTACGTAAAGATTTATCCTGCCTCCAGAACAACAGTAGAGTTAAAATCACAACATAACCTTGCCAGGAATGCGCTAGATCTGATAAGGAAGGAAAATGACACCAAAGGAGCTGTAGGACCTAGTCCACATGGACCAGAAGGAACCAGGAGAATGTTTGGAAACAGATGCAAAGTGTGCTGGAATAAGACGGACAGAACATAAAGCCAAATAAAGAATATGTTCACGTAGGATCATTGTCCTGGGATACAGGATTTAACCTCCTGGCAAAGGATCTCAGGAAAAACATTAACATGACTGGAGGAAGCAGTGGCCCCTACCAAGCAAAGTAGGAAGGTCAGAATTGAAATGATACTTAGTAGAAGGAAACAAGGGCTCAGAGAAGCAGGCATAGAAGAGTGGATGTGTGACGTAAAGCCTGGAAACCCACCCTCCACCTATGTTCTGAGATACTCCATTTACCAAAGCAGTAAGGAAAGCACTGCTGAGGAAAGGTTGTCAGCCTCATGGGACGTTCATAGAGGGTCCGCCTTACAAGCCGGGGCTAGAGATGTTGTCACAGCACTAGGCTCTCACATAGCAATGCAAACATAGGATTCATTTTAATTAATTTTTATTTATGGAAGCATAATTGATTATTTTGGGGGTACAGGGTTGACTATTATCACCTGTATACAACATGTGCTGATCAAATCAATATTATTTGCATATTCATTATTAAAAATCATAATTATTCTTTATGTCCCTTCCCCAATCTCTTCCCAAACCCCTTCTCCCTCCCACGATCCCACCTCTGGAAACCACAGATTTGTTCTGTCCTACAGAAAGATCAATGTATTATTGTGGGCTTTTCTTTCTCTTTCTTTCTTTCCTTCCTTCTTTTTTCCTTTCTTCCTTCCTTCCCTCCTTTCCTTCATTCTTAGCGCCCACTTATGCATGAGAACATGTGGTATGTCTCTTTCTGTGTCTGGCTTATTTCATTTAACATAATTTTTTCCAAGCTCATCCACGTTGCTGCAAATGGTAGAATTTCTTTCTTTTTTCTTTTTCTTTATGGCTAGAGAGTATTCCATTGAATATGTATAGCACGTTTTCCTTATCCAGTCGTCCATGGATGGACATTAGTTGGTCTGTATTTTGACTATTGTAAATAGAGCTGTGATGAACATGGGAGTGCAGCATCCCTTTGACATGATGATGTCCATTCCTTTGGGTATATACCCAGAACTGGGATTGCTGGTTCTATCTGTAGTTGTTTGAGAACCCTCCATACTGTTTTCCATAGTGGCTGTACTATTTTATAGTCCCACCAACCGTGTAGGAGTGTTTCCCTTTCTCCACATCTCCATCAGCATTTCTTACTCTTGATCTTTTTAACATTGGCTGATCTAACTGGGGTGAAATGATATCTCAATGTGGTTTCGATTTACATTTCTCTGATGATTAGTGATGTTGAACATTTTTTCATGCACCTGTTGGCCATTTGTATGTCTTCCTTTGAAAAATGTCTATTCAGCTCCTCTGCCTATTTTTTAATTGGATTTTTTTTACTGATTCTAAAATAATAAATGCAAATTGGTGGATTTCCTAGTCTGCATATTACCAACTGATCTCACTCTGCTATCAGGGCTTTTGTATGCTGATATGCAACAGTATAGACATTTGGTGAGTTAAAGTGTTGAAGTACCTCTGCACTAATTGGTAAATAGCTATTGTAATGAGCACCTCGTACCTTCTGTCTGCTAGTGTCCCATCTTTCCACAACTAAAAGTTTTATTCCTGGCACAGCATTAAACAGGACCCCATGTAGTTTCTCTTTGGTAAGGGCCTGGGCCATACTAGTTGTTTAGAATTTCAATATTTTGAAGACTTTTAGTGTATTGAGCCATTATGATGATTTGAAGAAAACACTTAACTATTCCTTGTTATGATATGTGTTATGTATATTTTTACATATATTAACTCTATTTTTAAAGCCACATAACATTTTCTTTCACATTATGATATCTTTACAGTATTTATTTAAAAGGAAGTATGGTATAAAGTCCACAGTATTGGGGAAAAAGTGGCACAGAGGATAGAATGAAAAAATTAGATGACATGTTCCAGGTTACAATTTATGTTGAGAATATCAAATGCATAAGCAATATTTAATTATCCGTCTTGCTTACATTAATTCACAACTAAGAAGCAGTTCTGTGTTTTCAAAACCTTATAGTTTTATATTAGAGCATCCCTTTGAATCTGATTATTTTTAAACTTTCAATAAAACATGTATTTAAATCCCTTCATTTGTTGACCTATTATTGAATATCATTGTAGGTAGTAAAAACACTTTTTAATAATTCTCCCAATCACACATACCCCAGTCAAATATTCCCCAAAGTGTGACACAGAAAATGCGATAGATAAATCAGTGATGCTGTCTGGAATTTTAGTTTAATTTTTTGCAGTTGCTCAAATATGAATAACCTTAGATCTGATCTTTGTAAACATGCAGAATCTGCTTAAGACTTTAAAAAAACAAACAAAGCTAAACAGATTTAGCACCACACCACAGGGAGCAAACCCAATCTGACAGAAGAGGAAACTAGACAATCACAAAACATTTTGGGATTGTTATTTCTATNCCCAATCTGACAGAAGAGGAAACTAGACAATCACAAAACATTTTGGGATTGTTATTTCTATGTCTTCCCAGAAGCTATGTCATAAGTGGGGTTACTGCTGAGGAAACGGCCCCTGCATTCATGAACACTGCACTGTGCCTGTGCTGTTTTATCACCTATTCAGACATGAACAGCAATTGTTGAATGAGCGGATCAGCATGGTGTGTTTTGTGCCACAGGTTTAAAGAGACATGAGCAAAATGTAAATCACTAAAAAGCAAGAACTGTTTTATTGTCGTCGTTATGGGAGAATTTCCAAAGGCTGAGAAATAAGTATTGAATCCTTAATTGGAAAATGAGTATATATTTTTTTTAAAGTATGAAATAGGAAACAAAGCTATGCTTGAAACTTAATCTACTATCCTATTAATGTTAGAAATCAGAATAGAAAGCATACAAACGTGACTTTTCCTATAAAAACTATAAATGTAGTTTACCTCAGCTTGAATTATTTTTCCTCATTGGAATCTACTATGTGCCTCATTTTAAAAAATCTGTACAGTGAGGATTATAATAGTAACTCCCTCTTGAATTTGGGGGGGAGTTTATCTATGCCAAATGCTGAAAATATCACCTGGCATGTTGTAAGTGGTAAATAAATATTAGCTATTGTTATTTTGTCAAATATTGTTATTCTGTCAAGTATTATTACTTTGTCAAATGGGAAGCTACAGTACTTTCAGTAGAAGAATTTTGCTACCTATCAGGCAAAATAGGCTTTTATGGCCTTGGAAGGAATTTAACTGATTGTTATAACATTAAGTCCACGGGAAAATGCATTCTCTGTCCCGAGCAACCAGTTGACAACAGTTGGGGCATACTTATGTATGCGCATTTTAGATGGCGACAGTCTGAATCAGCCAGCCTGTGACGAGTGCCCAAGGAGCCAATTGTGTCTAATGTTTTCTACACTAGGCTTATTCTTGGAAAGTGGTTCAGATGACAAGATGTCCACATTTCTTACCTTTCTTGACTTATTAAGGACAGCAAGGGGCAAAGTGTTGTGAAATAGTCTGACTAGGTGGGAGGTGCTAGAGTACACCTTTCCTTACAGAACACGTTGAAGATTTTGTTTCCATCCCTGGAGCAGTGGCAAGCTGCTAAAGGTGGTAAGCAGAACATGACACATGATTAGATGTGGGGTTTTTTTTTCCTTTTTTTTGTCTTTTTTCGTGTCCGGCAACGGATCACAACCCTCAGTGT
>NW_007729021.1:39098-47912 GCF_000696425.1 Galeopterus variegatus
CACTGTAGCAGTGCGCCACCGGGCCAGCCCCAGATTAGATGTGTTTATAAGAAGATCGCTCTGACTGCCTCATAACAATGGTGGGAGGGGAGGCATGGGGCAAACGTGAGAGTGAGGGAAGCCAGCAGGTGATTAGTGCAGTGGTCTGGTAAGTGGCAATTTTTTGAACTACTTGTAGTGGAAATGGAGAGCAGATGAAAGTACATGAGATTTTCTTGCAGTACACTGAACTCAAATCCAAGCTACTGTTCTAACATCTTTGATTCTATTTCCACATCTGTAAGGTGGGGACATTGTTGTTGCCATACAGGTAGCTGTGAAGATTAGACAAAGCTCGGACTCAGGAAGGCAGCAGGGCCCCACAGCTAGAAGGTCATGGTGCTAAGATCCAAAGCCAAACTGTCTCTCTCTGTGTGGGCTGCCATGGGAATGAAAGGAGAAGATGCTTATAAAATGCGTAGAACAATACTTGGCATAGTGTAAGTTCCCGCTAGATGTTACCCATTGTTGTGGTTATTAAATAAAAAATTATCTGTACATTTTAAAGCACCATGATGACCAAGTTATAATGGGATCCACGGAATAGTCATATGCCTGGGTGTCAGTCCCATTTGCAACAGGATAGTTTTAAAGTTCAGTTTGCAGTTATTTGACCATGGTTTTAAAGAGAAAGAGCAATGAGGCATTGACTTGTGTGGTAGGGATTTTCGTCTGGAGACTATTGTTATGTGTCCCCTTTGCCGCCTGCTGTGGTAGTTTTGACAGGGGATAACAAGAAGGACGGAATTGGGTCTCAGTGCTCCTATCTGAACAACAGCTCCCTCCTCTGACTAGACTCTGCTCTTGTACAGGAGGCCCCCATCCTCATCCCACTGAGAAATAAACTGGGTCCTAAAAATGTTAATTCACTGCTTAGAAATATTCTTGTCAAGAGGTTAGCCTGGGGCCGGCCCAGTGGCGCACTGCTACAGTGCGCCGCTTGGGAGTGTGGCGGCGCTCCCGCCAAGGGTTCGGATCCCACATACAGACCGGTTCCCGCTCACTGGCTGAGCGAGGTGGAGGTGCGACACCGAGGGTTGTGATCCCGTTGCCGGTCCCGGTCCAGTGCGGGCACAACACTGAGGGTTGCGATCCGTTGCCGGACACGAAAAAAGACAAAATGAAAAAAAAAAAAAAGAGGTTAGCCTGAATGTTAACAGAGCTCTTATGCAGCTGAGAATTGAGCTGGACACGAAAAAAGACAAAATGAAAAAAAAAAAAAGAGGTTAGCCTGAATGTTAACAGAGCTCTTATGCAGCTGAGAATTGAGCCCTGGTCAGGTTTAGAGCTGCTGTGGAGCACATTTAACTAGTTTAGACAATGCTTCGAGATCCAACTGTACCTCTTTTGACTTCACAACTTAATAAAAAAGGCAAAGTAAATGGATTTGGGAGCCCAGCACCAATGTGAGATCCCAGAGAGATCACTGTCATCTCATGTTTTGCTTTCCACATCCATCAGGAGATGTCTCAATGCCTGGGCTGTGAGAGCCTTTCCCTCTCAGGAATGACAGATTGGGGAGGAGGAGCTGGTGCCATTTCTTTTTGTTCGCCCACTCCTTAAATGAGCCTTCCTTTTTAAGCACCAGGTGTTAAAGATTGTTTAATTAGGTCAAAACTTGGGGGTAGTCTAGGGACAGTTGAAGTAGGTTGCCATACTAAATCAATAATAAATCAAGTTACCCCAGAAGCCATTCTGTAGTATTTATGTCCTTGCATGAAGTACACACCCAAAATGTATTTGTGGGGCTGATTAATTGCAAAATTTGGAAGACATGTAAGGAGCCCTGTAATTCCATTTTTAGGTGAGATTTGAGTCATTTGTCCTTGCCCAAAGTTCACAATGCACATGACACCAGTGGAAAACCTCATGTGCATGAAAATTGTGCATTGTGCCAAGGAGGTTCAGGTAGTAATAAAACCTGAAACCAAAATGGTGAATCTTACATTTGCAGAAATATGTTCCATAAAGTGAGTCAGCTAGAGTATATCGTAAATTGTACTGTTAAAGAAACTGCAGTGTAATGGACCAGGTTACATTTTCACAGAACGTCTGTCTCAGAAGCTACAACCTCTGCACCTCTGTCACTGTACCTAAATGCTCATTCCATCGAGAGTCTGCCTATACAGCCTACTGAGTAATTGAAAAAATGTCTCTGCACCTCTTTTAAATGCTTTTAATTCCCAGCAGTTTCCAATATTATTATACTATGAACGAAAGCAAAATGCAAATTCTAGTGTTTCACAAAAGCACAAACTTGATGATAACACAAAGAAAGAAAGGAGTAGCCTCCTTCTATTGTTCAAATAGATACACAAATGAGCAATGAACAGAAGTAATAAATCCCAACCAAAAGCAACATTTCTTGGTGACCCCAAAGGAGACTTACCAATTATACTAAAGCACATGAATCCATAAATATAAAACTGAATTTTGTCATTTGAAGGGTATATAGTTGAGCTTCAGCACAGTCCTGCAAAGTCTTCCCTGAACTGGTTTCGCTATTCAATAAGAAAAGAAATAAAGTATTACGGTACCTAAGAAAGTCTTTTTTTTTTTCTTTTTAAAAAAAAAATCAGTGTGAGACTCACATATTTGAGCTTAAAATGTGTGTGACAAATGAAGGAAGCTAAGTGTTAGATATCGCTGTGTTGACTGCCCAGCCAACCCTGGAAGACTAAAATGGAGTTAAGCTAGTGATCTTTTCTATTCCTAGCTCCTTTAGCTGTAACATGTCTGTAACTGTGTCTCCTGTTGGGTTCAATTGTACATGTTGAATCCCTTTCTTCATTCAACACAGCATGGATTCTGAATTGTCTCATTTGTCTCTGTTGTATAATCAGAATTTTAAAAAATAAAGCTATAAGAGTATTTAGATTTTAAATAACAGTTTACCGAAAAATGATGCCTACAGAAAGTAAGTACCTAATTCTTTACTCCCTACCCCCAATTATATGTACTTACTCTTTATCTTCCACATTTTAAAACATCTACTATACTGAGTCAAACATAGTGTGAACATTTATTGGAGAAAGAATTATAGATCCTTAAAAAGCTTAGTAAGTTTTATATTCCTGCATTTAAAGAGGATGGAATTATAGGATTTGGAACCTTAGAGAACATCCATCCCACAACATTTTTCAGGAGAATAAAGGCTCCGTTAGGTCAGAGAGGCAGCCTTCTACATAGCAAAAAGGGTAAAACTTTGAAGTTAGCCAGTGCTGGCTTCAGTTTGTGACTCCATAATTTACCAGCAGATTACTCAGTGCAGGGAAACCTAGGTTTCTTCACCTGGAAAGGGTGTGAAAATGACTGCTTCACAGGCCTCTTGTGAGGATGAAATTAAATAATGATGCTGACTGTCTAACATATGGCAAGGTGCATGGTAAGCACTCAAAAAACATTCTTTGCTCCTCTTTCCTTGCCTAGGATCACACCCATATTCAGTGGCAGGATGGAAGTGATAATATGGTTTTTCTGTTTCCCACTTACACAGCTCCTGAGTGGGCTGAGCTGTGGTGGATCTACTCAGAGAGACACTCTCATCACAGAAGCCCAAGCAACTGAGGAAATCTGTCCAAAATCCACCAGGAGATAACAAGGTGGGGTGAGGGAGAGGGAGAGGAAGAGAGGAGTTATCTGCTTGGACAGTAGCACTTCTGAAAGTGTGGAGTTGCTCTGTATTAGTCCATTTCTGTTGCTGATAACAGAATACCTGAAACTGGGTAATTTATAAAAAAGTGAAATATATTTCTTACAGTTTGGGAGGCTGAGAAGTCCACAGTCCAGAAGGCCTTCTTCTGGGTGGGAAGTCTATACAGAGTCCCATGGTGACTAGGCGACCAGAGTCACACGGTGAGTACATGCTGAGCCAGAGAGCTAACTTGCTTACTTGCCCTCCTTATAAAGCCATCAGGACATTGTCTGTTACTCCATGCATGGATCAATCCATTCGCAAGGGTACAGTCTTCACAATCTAATCATCTTTTAAAGCCCCATCTTTCCAATACCACAATCAGATTTCCCACCTTCTTAGCACTGTTAAAATGAGTTTTGAGGGATGGACATTCAGTCAGTATGTTCCTTCACCATAAATTTCTTTGTAATTCAAAAGGAGGTGAGTGCTCCAACACCCAGGAGCAAGGCCAGCAATATCCCTCAGTCGAGTTTTGAGGGATGGACATTCAGTCAGTATGTTCCTTCACCATAAATTTCTATGTAATTCAAAAGGAGGTGAGTGCTCCAACACCCAGGAGCAAGGCCAGCAATATCCCTCAGTACCTACAATAGATAAACCCACTGGGTAAGTACTAAGAATCAGGGGTCAAAATTTTCATGTTTACATATAGTCATTATGTCAGAACACTGTAGTACTGGGAAGGAGTTAATATTTATTGAGCGCCTACCTGGAATGAAGTGCTGTTTTCAAGTGGACTGTGAAACAATTGTCATTACGCCCATTTATAGACATGGGCTCAGAGAAGTTAAGGACATAATCCAGGGGAAACAGGATAATAAATACCAATGCTGACTTCAAAACTCATGCTGGCTCAACTGCCCTCACAGCCTCCCAGAATTATTCACTTTAACGTATTGTTTAAACCTGTTCAAATGAAGCTTTATGTGTGAGTAGTTGGGATTATAATAATCTGATCATAAATTATTGACACCGGCCACTGTGGTTAAAGACATGCTGTACAAACTGTATCCACGACCCATCACGTGGGGACAGTACTCATCAGAAGATACCTTTAACTAGGGAAGGGCAAGATAGCAAGTCAATAAGCAAGGCTATAGTAGTAAGCTTTTAACTATTATGTTTCTTAGGAAAACATACTTTCTAATCAGTTTTTAAAAGCCCACTGGTCAGACAGTCTAGAATGTGCTCACTATGAAAAGACGTAATATTATTTTCCCCTTATTTCTTTATCTTATAAGAATAAATAACTTTAAAAAGTGAGAAACTCAAGATAGACAAATAAAAAATATTTTTAAAAGGATGTGGAAAGAAAAAAAATTAAGTTACCACATATGTTAGAATGTCCAAATAACAGAATCAATCTAAATTTTTAAACAAATTATTATTTGTTTTAAAAAATAATTTCACTATCATAATTGAGAAATGATTTGATGTACTTTAGGTGAGTAGTGACTGTCCTCCGGGCTGTGAGTTACCCAGATTCTGTGCTGATGTCATAGAAGCTGTATTCGTTAAGGTGCAGTTTGGCCACTGCAACAAGATTCAAGATAATCTCATATGCTATCCTAGCACAGCAGTCCAAGGCTAATATGCTGGTTTGTTACATCAGGGAGGCAGAACTGTTATCTTTCGCTCTGTAGACCCCAACATCTGGCTTCCATGCCATGGTTCAGGATGGTTGTTCCAGCTACTACTTTTATATCTGCATTTCAGAGGGAAGGAGCAAAAGGAAAGGTAGGACAGACTCCTTCCTTTTAAGGATACTTCCTGGAAGTTTTACAAATTATTTAAGCAAAGCTGGGAAATGTCTTAAGCTAAGATTCTCTTACTAGGACTGAATAAGGCAACAGAGACAACTGTTGTTGATAGATAGCTCAATCTACTATCCATGATGTTGATCTTAATGCAGCAATTTGAAAATTACTCTGTCAGAAGCTATTGCACATTATAAAAATCTCACAAATTTTATAAGACATACTCATTTGCTACTGAGCTGGACATACTCCAGAAGTGCACACTGAAAGAGAAATGTGATAAGGCAAAGCAGGGCTAGAGCAGATAGATGAACCTGGTGGGTCCTTGCAAAAGAGCTGTGGTATCAGCCTCTTGCTTAGTTTCCCAGGAAGTTACCACAAATAAATTGCAAAGATCAACAAAGATTTTCCAATAAACAATACTGTTATTTATTTTTTAAAATTATTACATGATTCTTTGTAAAAAATGGAAATGATTGAGCATCACGAATTTTTATTTCAATAGGTTAATTTGTAAGTAATTATCAAATAGGATAATTTGCAATAATTATGTTCACATTAGTAAATATGTAAGGTTTATATAGGGTTGTATTTGCTCCACATATTTTTATTTTATTTATTTATTTTTTTCTTCCTTTTTGTCTTTTTTACTGACTGGTAACGGGATCGCAACCCTCAGTGTTGTGCCCACACCGTGCTCAGCCAGTGAGCGGGAACCGGTCTCCACATGGGATCCGAACCCTCAATGGGAGCGCCGCCGCGCTCCCAAGCGGCACACTCTCCAGTGCGCCACCGGGCCGGCCCAACTCCATATATTTTTAAACAATCCAAAGTGACAAAAGTTATATAATATATTCTCTAATTGATTTGTTTGGTATATTTATGTTAAATAACAATATTTTTACAGGCATAGGCCAATTAACCCTTCTAATAACTGTATGAGTTATGTATTATCCCTAGCACAATATAATTAATTTGCAGCAAATACCTTTACATTTAACAAAGTCAATAACTTTTATTTACAACTTGAAATAACAATAAGGATTTGTTGTTCAGTGTGGTAAAATGGTTGGCTGGTGCTGCCCTTTACTGGTTTGCAGTGGTACCACAAATCACAACTCATGTTAAGCTGTCAAGGTGTGAAGATCTCTATTTGCTATGTCTTATTCCAAGTAACCTGTATTTGTGAATATCAGCCAGGGAGCCACATGAAATCACTGTTCTACACTCCAGGGCCCACAGAGGCAGTGTACTATTTATTATGGGCTGCCATTTCCCCACTTGAAATCAGGTTCTACGAATTCCCATCTGTCCTTTCAATATTATCTTACATACCTAAGTGGTCGTCTGTGCCCCTATGGAAAACAAAACTCATAGGGTTAGTGAGTAGACATTTGCAATGATTTCCACATAGATCTAACACATGAAACATAATTAAGAGACGAGAATGTGGCAAACATTGCAAATCATGATAAATACGTAATGGGCACCACATCCAATACATACTATAAAACCATTGACAGATCTTTCTGTGCTCTCAAATTTAACTTTTAAGAGTATTATCAGTAGGTGGAGGTTCTTAAATTGTAATTTTTATCATAATTCTGCCTTGCAGCAGCTCTACAACTACTGATTTTATTTTCTGGTTATTCTGAAGTATTAATGTGTTGTTCCTTCCTGGCCACATACACAAATGATATTTAGTATTTCCCATGACATCAGATTTAACCGGTTTGGTAGAAACTGAACAGTGGGACATTTAAGGCTTTCAATTTGACCTTGGTCATGATGCTGTGGCTTCTGGGCTCTGCGATACTCAGGCCCAGCAGCTTGCCAGCACCACACACACCGTTCTAGTCTCTCAGTCTTAGGCATTCATACAAAGATGTATAACAAAACTGGGAATCCCATCCAAGCTGCCCTAGGTTGAATTCAGTGTCTTAATGTGGAACAAGAGAAAGATGTAATTTGTAGACTTTGTAAACATGTGGTTATGTGACATCTTTAGTGAGAAAATAGATTATTTTTTGCTAAAACGAATAGTATTTCATGTGTATCCCATGCCTTTCCCAGAGGTGCTCAAGATAATCACTTGAAGTCATGAGTTAAACTGCCTTTCCCATGAAACGTTTTTCCTCTACATTCATATCTATAACAAGGGCGTTGTTGAAAATGTCATTTTATCACATCATATTCTTTTTTGAGGACTCCCCAGAAGAAAATGTATGTATAGTCTTATTACAAAAGAAGTTATACTTTTTTCTCTATACCTAGGTTTTTTAAAATCCCATACATATTATCAATTAACTTACAAGATTTTTTCGTTTTATTGTCTACTAGTAAACTCAGAAAAAAATTAGTGGTACATGCATATTACTATGTGCATTTTAAACCCCATTTCTTACTCCGTCCACTTTGTTTCTGCTTCTTTTTTATGGATCATATTTTAGGTACCCTTGTAAAAGGCCTAAAATCCTTTCTGGAATATGGTGGTGGTGCCAACTAAGAAACTGAAAAGAACAACCAAACAAACAAACAAAAAAACCCAGAAAATTACAGAAATGAAATCCCCATGTAAAATCAATGATATTAATAAAAAATAATAACCAAACAAACAAAAAAAAACCCCAGAAAATTACAGAAATGAAATCCCCATGTAAAATCAATGATATTAATAAAAAATAATAATGCTAGCTGACATCAAGTGTAAAAAGCACACTGTTGTTCATAGTAAATATAGGCATGCACTTTTCCCAAAAGCTCAAATTTGCCTTCTAGGACTGTGGGTCACATTAAAAACAGTACGAATATCGTTAAGATGCAAAGAGTTGTATAAACATGAATTTTTATTTATTTATTTATTCATTTATTTATTTTAAACATGAATTTAAAAAGTGATTTGTCCTAAGTTTCTGTCTGGATTTAGAAACAAACTCCTAAATCTGTAGCCATACTGGGCTCTTCCAACGCACTAGGGAGGGTTAGGGCTTTTGCCCTATTTGTTTCCTCTGCCTGGAACAGTCTTCCTTCGAATGTCTGTGGGCTCGTCCTCTCTCCTCCGTCAGCTCTTGCTCAACGCCACTTCTCTGCGAGGTCTGTCCTGACCTCTCTGGTTTACATTGTGATTGCCCTCAACCCATCACTCCAAATCCCTCATATTCTGTTTTATTTTTTCTTGTTTACATATATGTTTATTTTTCAAACATAATGGAAAATTTAATTATTAATTATACGTATTGTTTCTACCCTTTGTCCCCCAATGAAAATCTGAGGCCCCTGAGTTACATCTTTGTTTTGTTCATCATTGAATCTCAAGCTCCT